>NC_068442.1:52019197-52146697 GCF_023373465.1 Oncorhynchus keta
TACTACCACTACTACTGCTACTACTGCTACTACTACTACTACTACTACTACTGATGCTATTACTACTATCGCTACTACTACTACTACTACTACTACTACTACTACTACTACTACTACTACTACTACTACTACCACTACTGCTACTACTACTACTGATGCTATTACTACTATCGCTACTACTACTGCTGCTGCTACTGCTACTGCTGCTGCTACTGCTACTACTGCTACTGCTGCTGCACTGCTGCTGCTGCTGCTGCTGCTACTGCTGCTGCTACTGCTGCTGCACTACTGCTGCTACACTGCTGCTGCTGCTGCTGCTGCTGCTGCTGCTGCTGCTGCTGCTACTGCTACTGCTACTACTACTGCTACTACACTACTACTACTGCTACTACCAGTACTACTACTGCTGATATTATTACTATCGCTACTACTACTACTACTACTACTACTACCACTACTACTGCTACTATTGCTACTACGACTACTACAACTACTACTGCTACTACTACTACTACTACTGCTACTACTACCACTACTACTGCTGCTATTGCTACTACTACTACTACTACTGCTACTACTACTACTGCTACAACCACTACTGCTAATACTGCTGCTGCTACTACAACTACTGCTACTGCTACTACCACCGATACTATTTATTTGATTTCACACAGCTCTTAGTCATCTTTTCATCAAGTGGTCCTAGAGACCCATGGGAGGTGGGGAAGGAGAGGGTCATGAGAGAGAGAGAGAGAGAGAGGGGGGAAGGCAGTGAGAAGGTTGACTGCCAGATGGCGAGAGGGACAGTCACCGGACAAGAGAGATTCATAGAGTAGAAGAAAGCAACAGATGGAGGAATATGACCGCTGCTATGGGCAGAAACATACAGAACAGGAAATGGAGATTTTTTATTTAACGAGGCAAGTCAGTTAAGAACAAATTCTTATTTTACAATGACGCCTACCAAAGGCCAAACCCTAACCAAGACGACACTGGGACAATTGTGCGCCAATGGGACTCCCAATCACCGGCTGGTTGTGATACAGCCTGGAATCAAACCAGGGTCTGTAGTGATCGCCTCTAGCACTGAGATGTAGTGCCTTAGACCGCTGTGCCCCTCAGGAGACAACAGATGGAGGAATTTGACGGTTGCTATGGGTAGAAACATACAGAACAGGAGATGGAGGGAGGGAGAGTGGGGAAGACGGATGTGAGGCAGGGAACAGAGAGAGAGAGAGATAGAGAGAGAGAGAGAGAGAGAGAGAGAGAGAGAGAGAGAGAGAGAGAGGGGAGTTTGCTTGTCTTCCTCCAATTCAGCAGTGGAACAATAGCATGCCTATCAGTCTGTCAGCACCGAAGGGCGCAGAGGGAGTGCGAAGGCAGGAGTGACACTGCCGCTAGCATCAATCAGCTATTGTCTGAGTCGGGCCCAGGTTAGCCAAATCTCACTCAGTCCCCTATTAAAAAAGACTGACACCATGTGAGTAATGGCCCCTGTTCTGGGATAGTTCTTCCTTTGATAGAGCCTACAAATAGCGTGATATTTCAAAAGTCGAGAACACACGCACTTATTACAGCATTACCACACCACATGCGCTGTGGCCCACACACCCATTCTGTAGCTTTCAGATACACACACTCTATTTTATTTATTTAACCTTTATTTAACCAGGCAAGTCAGTTAAGAACAAATTCTTATTAACAATGACGGCCTACTCCGGCCAAACCCGGACGACGCTGGGCCAATTGTGCGCCGCCCTACTGGACTCCCAATCATGGCTGGTTGAGATCCCACATAAAAGATTCAATAATGTTAACCCTTCTTATGGGATCTCTAATGGGATCTCTAATGGGATACCTAATGGAATCCCTAATGGAATCTCTAATGGAATCTCTAATGGGATCTCTAATTGAATCCCTAATGGAATCTCTAATGGGATCTCTAATGGAATCCCTAATGGGATCTCTAATGGAATCCCTAATGGGATCTCTAATGGAATCCCTAATGGAATCCCTAATGGGATCTCTAATGGAATCCCTAATGGGATCTCTAATGGAATCTCTAATGGGATCTCTAATGGAATCCCTAATGGGATCTCTAATGGGATCTCTAATGGAATCCCTAATGGGATCTCTAACGGGTTGAGCTCCCAGAGGCTCCACCTCAGTGTAAACAGGTTGGTGCTCTCAGTCCTACTTTCTGCCAGGACACTACCCTACTGTCCATGGCCCAGTAACACACTAACACAGACAGAGACTACCCTACTGTCCATGGCCCGGTAACACACTAACACAGACAGAGACTACCCTACTGTCCACGGCCCGGTAACACACTAACACAGACAGAGACTACCCTACTGTCCACGGCCCGGTAACACACTAACACAGACAGAGACTACCCTACTGTCCATGGCCCGGTAACACACTAACACAGACAGAGACTACCCTACTGTCCATGGCCCAGCAACACACACACACACACACACACACACACACACACACACACACACACACACACACACACACACACACACACACACACACACACACACAGAAAGACACACACACACACACACACACATTCTGTACAGAGACCAACCTGAGACCAACATTAGAACAACCTGAGACCAACATTAGACCAACCTGAGACCAACCTGAGACTAACATTAGACCAACCAGATACCAACATTAGACCAACATTAGACCAACCTGATACCAACCTTAGACCAACTTGAAACCAACATTAGACCAACCTGAGACCAACCTGATACCAACATTAGACCAACCTGATACCAACATTAGACCAACCAGATACCAACATTAGACCAACATTAGACCAACCTGATACCAACCTTAGACCAACTTGAAACCAACATTATACCAACCTGATACCAACATTAGACCAACATTAGACCAACCTGAGACCAACATTAGACCAACCTTAGACCAACCTGAGGCCAACCTGATACCAACATTAGACCAACCTGATACCAACATTAGACCAACCTGATACCAACATTAGACCAACCTGATACCAACATTAGACCAACCTGATACCAACCTGAGACTAACCTGATACCAACCTAAAAGTTCTTCATAATCAAGAAAAATCAGATATATTCTATGATTTTCATATGTAGCTCTTCAGTTATAATATCAACAATTTTTACACTTCTAGAATCAACAGAGGTATTTCAAACTTTTCCAGTACATTACATTTGCTAGAAACAGCTAACTGCATAGCGGTTTGGCACCGAAAACCTGCAAGTAAAGCAGCTTCATCAGCAATTGCAGTAATACAGTCCTGAGCAACTTTGACATTGTAATCATTATGGAAACACCATGGGTTTATTTGACTTAAGCCTACGATATGTATAATAACATGTCTCTCGCTAAACCTGTAAATATCTTACTGTTATTAGTCTGGCTTGAGACCAAAGGCTGCATTCCAAATGGCTCCCTGTTCCCTATGTAGTGCACTCATTTTGACTGGGGCTCATGGGGAATAGGGTGCCATTTGGGACTGTAAATCTTACACGTTAGTCTTCCCTGTACATGTCCCTCTCATGGTTCTGGTTATAAAGAACAACAGGGAGACAGAGAAATGGGGAATGTTCCTTTAAATCAACATGTTTGAGACCAAAGACTGCATTCCAAATGGCTCCCTGTTCCCTATGTAGTGCACTCATTTTGACTGGGGCTCATAGGGAATAGGGTGCCGTTTGGGATGCTGTTTGAAAACACAGATACTTTAAACAATAAGTACAATAAATATCTGCAAATGATAAAGGAGAACTTTGGGGTCCCGTACGATATGTGCATGTGTGTACGTATGCATGTGTGTACGTATGCATGTGTGTACGTATGCATGTGTGTACGTATGCATGTGTGTACGTATGCATGTGTGTACGTATGCATGTGTGTACGTATGCATGTGTGTACGTATGCATGTGTGTACGTATGCGTGTGTGTACGTATGCATGTGTGTACGTATGCATGTGTGTACGTATGCATGTGCATATGCGTGTGCATGTGTGTACGTATGCGTGTGCATGTGTGTACGTATGCATGTGTGTACGTATGCATGTGTGTACGTATGCATGTGTGTGTGTATGTGTGTCTTTCAGAGACAGAGTGAATTTACTGCAAGGTTTCTCCAGCAAAACATTGCATCCATTCTAAGTGTTCATACCAAAACAACCAGCCAGCCAGCCAGCCAGCCAGCCAATCAGCCAGCCAGTCAGCCAAACAGCCAGCCAACCAGCCAGCCAGCCAGCCAGCCAGCCAGCCAGTCAGCCAAACAGCCAGCCAGCCAGCCAGCCAGCCAGCCAGCCAGCCAGCCGACAGCCAGCCAGCCAACCTTCCATCCAAGCAGCCAGCCAGCCAGTCAGCCAATCAGCCAGCCAGCCAGCAGCCAGCCAACCTTCCATCCAAGCAGCAAGCCAAACAGCCAGCCAGCCAGTCAGCCAATCAGCCAGCCAGTTGCCAGTCAGCCAGCCGAGCAGCCAGCCAGCCAACCTTCCATCCAAGCAGCAAGCCAAGCAGCCAGCCAGCCAGTCAGCCAATCAGCCAGCCAGTTGCCAGTCAGCCAGCCGAGCAGCCAGCCAGCCAACCTTCCATCCAAGCAGCAAGCCAAGCAGCCAGCCAGCCAGTCAGCCAATCAGCCAGCCAGTTGCCAGTCAGCCAGCCGAGCAGCCAGCCAGCCAACCTTCCATCCAAGCAGCAAGCCAAGCAGCCAGCCAGCCAGTCAGCCAATCAGCCAGCCAGTTGCCAGTCAGCCAGCCAACCTTACACACTGCCAGACATTCCAACTTGGACTTCCTGCTTCTTCCCTCAACCCCAATAATACTGACTTGCTTTGAGAGTTAGGGGAAATGGTCCATTCTCCATATATTATTAAGATGTTTTGCGACTTGGTTTTTACGTCCAAATGAGAAAGGCATAATCCATTTTTGATGTAAGTGTTCCCATTGGACGGGGTGGTATGTTAACCAGCACATTTTGACCCTAAAGGAAACCACATGGAAGAAGACACTGACAGAACAGAAACGATTTCATCGACAGTGCTTGGAATCATGGTGTACATTTTAGAACATCCTCAGCATCAACCTTCCTTCGAGTCAAAATCGTCAACGGTGAAACTTATTCTGCTATTCGACATCAGAGCAGCAGACGAAATATTAATTCAACTTTAAACCTTGACATCGATAGAAAGCCAGTCGACACTTTTCATTCATCAAACACTACGCATTTCACAGCATTGTACCACAGTACACTAACCCTCTCACAGCATTGTACCACAGTACACTAACCCTCTCACAGCATTGTACCACAGTACACTAACCCTCTCACAGCATTGTACCACAGTACACTAACCCTCTCACAGCATTGTACCACAGTACACTAACCCTCTCACAGCATTGTACCACAGTACAATAACCCTCTCACAGCATTGTACCACAGTACACTAACCCTCTCACAGCATTGTACCACAGTATAATAACCCTCTCACAGCATTGTACCACAGTATAATAACCCTCTCACAGCATTGTACCACAGTACACTAACCCTCTCACAGCATTGTACCACAGTACACTAACCCTCTCACAGCATTGTACCACAGTACAATAACCCTCTCACAGCATTGTACCACAGTACACTAACCCTGTTTGATTGGCACAACGTAAAGCGCTGAGGGCGTGAGTCGCGTTTGGGACCGCCAACGGTTTCTGGTCACAGATCAGTACACAGGATAATATAAATGTCTTTCCTTTTTGCGAGGAAGGGGGGGGGTTGAGGGGTGAAAGTAGGATCCCCCTCATGATAATGTGTTTCCCAGTCACACTGAAACCACCTGGAAGTAATGGTGCCTTGTCTGCAGTGCTATAAGGAGACCTGTGGACCGCGACGACCTCTTTAGTGTTGCCTGTAATTATTAACAACACTTAACACACCGCAAAGGATATATTGTACGGCCATCTCTTCCTGTAACTCAAGAGGGATCTCTTAGCTTACTTTCCTGTACAAGGTCGATCAACTTCTTGTCCAGGTTCGATCATCTTCCTGTCCAGGGTCAATCAACTTCCTGTCCAAGGTCAGAAAGTCAAGTCAGATCTCTGGTGATGTTTAGTGTCAGAGAGTCAAGTCAGATCTCTGGTGATGTTTAGTGTCAGAGAGTCAAGTCAGATCTCTGGTGATGTTTAGTGTCAGAGAGTCAAGTCAGATCTCTGGTGATGTTTAGTGTCAGAGAGTCAAGTCAGATCTCTGGTACTGTTCAGTGTCAGAGAGTCAAGTCAGATCTATGGTATTATTTAGTGTTAGAGAGTCAAGTCAGATCTATGGTATTATTTAGTGTTAGAGAGTCAAGTCAGATCTATGGTATTATTTAGTGTTAGAGAGTCAAGTCAGATCTATGGTATTGTTCAGAGAGTCATTTTGGAGGGTTAAACATTCTGGATATCACGCAAGTTTCCCCATTTGGTGGGATGAGCCATGCAAGGGTTTAGGAAAACTCAAACTACAGTATCGGTGACTCCCGAGTGCAGGAACTTAAGTGTTTTTTACCAGAATCGGGAAGCAAAGGAGGCATCCGATCGGATTTTTAAAGGAAACTGAAACATTGTGCTTCTCAGTCTATCTGTCCTGCCGGAATGAAGGAAGGACCCAGTCTCTGAGTGTAAGGTTTAATGGAGGTGGAGTCTATGTGTGGCGTGGATAGATGGTGAGTAATGGCGCACTCCTGGAGGAGGTCGACCTCCAAATCTACAGTCCTAGGAGCCCAACCTGGCACAGGTACCATAACCCTCTTTTTAACATCATAAATCACATAGGAAAGTCTGTACACCGCAAATAAATACAGGACTGGTGGAAGATGGGGGGGGTGGATCCCATCCAATCCTGCACTCTGGTAGACGAATGCTGCTGTGATGACATCATAGAGTGGCTTTAAGCTGTTCATGCAATGGAAGCTCGGTAGAGACAGTTGTCTTACGGTCTTAGTTATGCAGTGGGTAGACGTGTGACATGCCTGACGAAGGCCGCCTTCCTTTTGAGATGCGTGTCAACATCTGTCCGACAGACGTTCCACTCAAAGGCTCTGAATCTGTATCTGTACCACGTGTAACGAGATACATAATAAAATATACTGTACGCACGTGCCAATTTAATTTAAATATGTTACGCAAATGAACCTACAGACCGATAAGCATGACCAGTCAAATGTGTTTACCTCAATGAAGAGGCTAAAAAGCATTATGTAACAATCAGATTTGTTATTTTCTTCTTCTCTGGGAGAATTGGCTGAAGCCAATTTTATTTATCACCTTTATTATGGGCCAAAAGCCAGCTATTACCTGCAAAAGCCAGCTATTACCTGCTAAAGGAAAACCTGATGTGTGTGTGTGTATGTGGATGCCTGTATATGTTCCTTGGGTTCCTTGAGTGATGCAGCGGCATCACTACAGACCCAGGTTTGAGCCCGGGCTGTATCACAACCGGCCGTGATCGGGAGTCCTGTAGGGCGGCGCACAATTGGCCCAGCATCAACCGCGTTAGGGGAGGGATTGGCACGGGGTAGGCCTTTCATTGTAAATACGTATTTGTTCGTAACTGACTTGCCCAGTTAAATAAAGATTACATTTTGAAAAAATCATATGAGGTCCCGATGTTATCCACACCTTGTCTTTATATTGAATCTGAACTTGTTACTGTCTGACCTAGAACACACTGAACTGTGATCTGCGACACTTGAGTGTGTTGAGTCACTGATGTGATCCTCCTGTCTGGGTTGACGCCTCCCCTTGGGTTGTGCCATGGCGGAGATCTTTGTGGGCTATACTCGGTCTTGTCTCAGGATGGTAAGTTGGTGGTTGGGGGCTGTGCTTTAGCAAAGTGGGTTATATCCTTCCTGTTTGGCCCTGTCCGGGGGTATCATCGGATGGGTTCACAGTGTCTCCTGACCCCTCCTGTCTCAGCCTCCAGTATTTATGCTGCAGTAGTTTATGTGTCGGGGGGCTAGGGTCAGTCTGTTATATCTGGAGTACTTCTCCTGTCTTATCCGGTGTCCTGTGTGAATTTAAGTATGCTCCCTCTTTCTCTCTTTCTCTCTCCCTCTCGGAGGACCTGAGCCCTCAGGACCATGCCTCAGGACTACCTGGCATGATGACTCCTTGTTGTCCCCAGTCCACCTGGCCGTGCTGCTGCTCCAGTTTCAACTGTTCTGCCTGCGACTATGGAACCCTGACCTGTTCACCGGACGTGCTACCTGTCCCAAACCTGCTACCTGTCCCAGACCTGCTGTTTTCAACTCTCTAGAGACAGCAGGAGTGGTAGAGATTCTCTGAATGATCAGCTATGAAAAGCCAACTGACATTTACTCCTGAGGTGCTGACCTGTTGCACCCTCTACATGTTCTGTTATAATCTCCACCCGGCACAGCCAGAAGACGACTGGCCACCCCTCATAGCTTGGTTCCTCTCTAGGTTTATAATCTCTACCTGACACAGCCAGAAGAGGACTGGCCACCCCTCATAGCCTGGTTCCTCTCTAGGTTTATAATCTCTACCCAACACAGCCAGAAGAGGACTGGCCACCCCTCATAGCCTGGTTCCTCTCTAGGTTTATAATCTCTACCCAACACAGCCAGAAGAGGACTGGCCACCCCTCATAGCCTGGTTCCTCTCTAGGTTTATAATCTCTACCCGACACAGCCAGAAGAGGACTGGCCACCCCTCATAGCCTGGTTCCTCTCTAGGTTTATAATCTCCACCCGGCACAGCCAGAAGAGGACTGGCCACCCCTCATAGCCTGGTTCCTCTTTAGGTTTCATCCTAGGTTTTGGCCTTTCGAGGGAGTTTTTCCTAGCCACCGTGCTTCTATACCTGCATTGCTTGCTGTTTGGGGTTTTAGGCTGGGTTTCTGTACAGCACTTTGAGATATCAGCTGATGTAAGAAGGGCTTTATAAATAAATTTGATTTGATTTTTTTAACTGTCTTTTAGCTGTCTCCTCAGAACACATGGAACTGTCTTTTAGCTGTCTCTTCAGAACACACTGAACTGTCTTTTAGCTGTCTCCTCAGAACACACTGAACTGTCTTTTAGCTGTCTCCTCAGAACACCCTGAACTGTCTTTTAGCTGTCTCCTCAGAACACACTGAACTGTCTTTTAGCTGTCTCCTCAGAACACACGGAACTGTCTTTTAGCTGTCTCCTCAGAACACACTGAACTGTCTTTTAGCTGTCTCCTCAGAACACACTGAACTGTCTTTTAGCTGTCTCCTCAGAACACACTGAACTGTCTTTTAGCTGTCTCCTCAGAACACACTGAACTGTCTTTTAGCTGTCTCCTCAGAACACACGGAACTGTCTTTTAGCTGTCTCCTCAGAACACACTGAACTGTCTTAGCTGTCTCCTCAGAACAACCTGAACTGTCTTTTAGCTGTCTCCTCAGAACACCCTGAACTGTCTTAGCTGTCTCCTCAGAACACACCCCTCACTTTCTACTCCCCCCCTGAACCCACCCCTCACTTTCTACTCCCCCCCTGAACCTACCCCTCACTTCTACTCTCCCCTTCCCCTTCCCCAGAACCTACCCCTCACTTTCTACTCTCCCCTCCCTCAGAGCCCACCCCTCACATTCTACTCTCCCCTTCCCCAGAACCTACCCCTCACTTTCTACTCTCCTCTTCCCCAGAACCTACCCCTCACTTTCAACTCTCCCCTCCCTCAGAGCCCCCCCCCTCACTTTCTACTCTCCCCTCCCTCAGAGCCCACCCCTCACATTCTACTCTCGCCTTCCCCAGAACCCACCCCTCACTTTCTACTCTCCCCTCCCTCAGAGCCCACCCCTCACATTCTACTCTCCCCTTCCCCAGAACCTACCCCTCACTTTCTACTCTCCCCTCCCTCAGAGCCCACCCCTTACTGGATGGTAGCGTCTCCTTCACTCCTTAGCTAGCGTCGTTAGCCTGACCAGGCCCGGCTAATGCTGTGTCATTTCCTGGTTCCGGCAGCCGAGGCTGGGGACCAGAAGCTTTCGGACCCTGCCTGGAACGCCAGCTTGCCCACCCGCACTCTCCCTGGCTAGGCCCCGACCTGGCCAGCGCGGCTCGCCTGACCGCTGTTTTGACAAGTGCTTTAGACATAATAGCGCGAATGTCACTGGGAACCTCGCTAGCCTGCCAAAAATGCAAACTAAGCATAACAATAATTAGTCAGGAGAATAACGGGGAGAAAATGAGAGGCTGAAACGTTAAGCAGCAGCAGTGCTTGTGACCATTGTGGGGAGGCTTGGACGCTGGCCTGATTGACTGAGGTGAAAGTGAGACAGAAGGAGGGAGAGAGCCAGACTGGAATTTCAGGGGGGGGGGACGGGACGCCACAGAGCTGTGCTGGAAATGGTGGGACTACGGGGACGGTTTGGGTTTCGCGTTCCAGACTCTGGAGCGCACTGCAGCCCGCAGAGCTCCGATAGAATCAGTGTCAGCGGGGTACTTCTCCTATAACCATTTAATGGTTTCATCGCCCGGGTCCCCAAGACTTTTTATAAGACAAATAAAGTTCTCTCTCTCGTTACCCACAGGTTATTTTTCCTTATAGATGTTGCCTAAAAAAAGGCCCCTTTAGAATAAAATGGGAAAGTTTTACATGTCCCTAAAATCTGAGGGTGGTTTTAATCTTCCAGAATTGGAATTGTATCGACTCGCCACCCAATGCTTTTACTTGTGACCTATTGTTAAATGCACTAAGAGGAACAATGGGTACCTATTGAAGACGTGCATGCTCATCCACAAAATATTTTCAGATTTAGTTTGTTTTCTTTTCTAAAACACGTGTGGAGAAGAGTCAACACGTGTGGAGAAGAGTCAATACGGGTGGAGAAGAGTCAACACGTGTGGAGAAGAGTCAACACGGGTGGAGAAGAGTCAACACGTGTGGAGAAGAGTCAACACGGGTGGAGAAGAGTCAACACGTGTGGAGAAGAGTCAACACGTGTGGAGAAGAGTCAACACGGGTGGAGAAGAGTCAACACGGGTGGAGAAGAGTCAACACGTGTGGAGAAGAGTCAACACGTGTGGAGAAGAGTCAACACGTGTGGAGAAGAGTCAACACGTGTGGAGAAGAGTCAACACGGGTGGAGAAGAGTCAACACGTGTGGAGAAGAGTCAACACGTGTGGAGAAGAGTCAACACGTGTGGAGAAGAGTCAACACGGGTGAGTTGGAACGGCAAACATATTCATTCACCGGATAACGACAAGCTGAATGCTCACTGAGGAACACACTCCATGACCCCATCTCCAACTGTCTAAATGAGTCCCCGACTCCTTTACAAAGCAGTGCGGCTGACCAGGAGATTGTACTCTCCAAGATATTGTACTTTCCAAGAGATTGTACTCTCCAAGAGATTGTACTGACCAAGAGATTGTACTGACCAAGAGATTGTACTTACCGAGAGATTGTACTGACCAAGAGATTGTACTGACCAAGAGATTGTACTCTCCAGGAGATTGTACTGACCAAGAGATTGTACTTACCAAGAGATTGTATTTACCGAGAAATTGTACTGACCAATAGATTGTACTCTACAAGAGATTGTACTGACCAAGCGATTGTACTCTCCAAGAGATTGTACTGACCAAGCGATTGTACTTTCCAAGAGATTGTACTGACCAAGAGATTGTACTCTCCAAGAGATTGTACTGACCAAGAGATTGTACTCTCCAAGAGATTGTACTGACCAAGAGATTGTACTGACCAAGAGATTGTACTCTCCAAGAGATTGTACTGACCAAGAGATTGTACTGACCAAGAGATTGTACTCTCCAAGAGATTGTACTGACCAAGAGATTGTACTCTCCAAGAGATTGTACTGACCAAGAGATTGTACTCTCCAAGAGATTGTACTGACCAAGAGATTGTACTCTCCAAGAGATTGTACTGACCAAGAGATTGTACTGACCAAGAGATTGTACTCTCCAAGAGATTGTACTGACCAAGAGATTGTACTGACCAAGAGATTGTACTGACTTGGTACTGTACTGATTGTACTCTTCAAGACTCATTGTCTCTGTGCAGAGGATTGGCTTGGAGTTGTTGGCTACAGTAAGCAATGACAGTCACTTTGTAGTAACGGGAACGATTGTGGTGTGGATTTTTTATATTTTGATTGACATATCAAAGACAATTGACTACAGAAGTTCGTCTACTCCTCGTAATAATGGTATTTGCCGACTCATTTTTGTCACGTGATTAAATGTACATTGACATTGTTAAACAATTGCCATGGTTTTGAATCGTACCAAACAGGCAAAACGCTATCATCAATCAAAGACAAACGCTCTATAAAATATACGACCACACACACGCATGAATGCATGGACACAAGCAAACACACACACAGACATGCATGAATGCATTGACACAAGCAAACACACACATACTCACGGAACAAATTCTGTAGTATTCTACTAATATTTATACTGAACAAAAATAGAAACACAACAAGCTAAAATGTCAAGATTTTACTGTGTCACAGTTCATATAAGGAAATCAGTCAATTTAAATAAATAAATTAGGCCCTAATCTAATGGATTTCACATGACTGGGCAGGGGCACAGCCATGGGTGGGCCTGGAAGGGCATAGGCCCACCCACTTGGGAGCCAGGCCCAACCAATCAGAATGAGTTTTTCCCCATAAAAGGGATTTATTAAAGTCATAAATTGTCCTCTGTATAATCAGCTGTCTGGGTGACTGGTCTCAGCCCGATGTGGAAGTCCTAGCTGGCGTGGTCACAAGTGGGCTGCGGTTTTTAGCCTGGTTGGACGTAATGCCAAATTCTCAAAAAAATATGGAGGCGGCTTATGGTAGATAATTGAACATTCAATTCTCTGGCAACAGCTGGACATTCCTCTAGTCAGCATGCCAATTGCATGCTCCCTCAAAACTTGAGACATCTGTGGCATTGTGTTTTAGAGTGGCTTTTTATTGCCCCCCGCACAAGTTGCAACTTTTTAATTAATTATCATGCTGTTTAATCACCTTTCTTGATATGCCACACCTGTCAGTTGGATGGATTATCTTGGCAAAGGATAAATGCTCACTGACAGAGATGTAAACAAATTTGTGCCCAAAATAATATTTTTGTGCACATGGAACATTTCTGGGATCATCTATTCCAGCTGTAACGGTTTTCTAGGTGTGAAGGAGAGTCGGACCAAAACGCAGCGTGTAGATTGCGATCCATGTTTAATCAACAAACGTAAACACGAATTAACACAAACGTAACGAAAACCAAAACCAAAACAGCCTATACTTGTCAACTAACACAGCAACAGGACCAAAGACACTAAGGACAATCACCCACAAGACAACCAAAGAATATGGCTGCCTAAATATGGTTCCCAATCAGAGACAACGATAAACACCTGCCTCTGATTGAGAACCACTCCAGACAGCCATAGACTTTGCTAGATAACCCCACTAAGATACAATCCCAATACCAACACCAAAACCCCAAGACAAAACACACCACTATACAAAAAACCCATGCCACACCCTGGCCTGACCCAATACATGAAGATAAACACAAAATACTTCGAGCAGGGCGTGACACCAGCTTATGAAACATGGGACTTTACATGTTGCATTTATGTTTTTGTTCAGTGTCGTTAGTTTGCTAAGTAAAAAAACAGTATTGATGAGAAAAAACTAAAAACACTGAAAAGTGCAAAAATAATTGAGTAACCAAATAATGAATTGTTTGGAAATAAACCAAAAGACTGCCCAGCAAACTAAAATTGTCCTGGGAAAGTTCCCAGAAAATGCATTAGGTAAGTCGCTCTGGATAAGAGCGTCTGCTAAATGACTTAAATGTAAATGTAAATGTTGCGGCAAATGTTCTCATAACACAAAAACTGTCAAGTTATGCTGATGATTACACAATGTTTAAATAAAACATTTACCTGATTCCCAGTTACTCTCACATTTCTTCTGTGACAGTATGTTCCCCCAAAAATATTACTGGTACAGTACATTGTGTAATTACATTACCTGGAAGCATTGGGGGAATGTTCTGTTGTGGTTGTAATAGATGTGATGCATAACACAACATTTAATTTAAAAGATCTGGAAAAAAAATGGTGTTATTAAAAAACATTGTTTTGGGATGATATCATTCTAATGTTAGATTAGACCTTAAGTAGAATTTAATGGGAATCTTAGCTAATGTTCTGGGATTTTAGCTCGTGTTCTGGAGTCTTAGCTAATGTTCAGGAATCTTAGCTAATGTTCAGGAATTTTTGCAAAAAATCTAGGATTTTAGCTAATTGTCACGTTCTGACCTTTATTTCCTTTGTTTTATCATTATTTAGTATGGTCAGGGTGTGAGTTGGGGTGGGCAGTCTATGTTTGTTTTTCTATGATTTGGGTATTTCTATGTTCCGGCCTAGTATGGTTCTCAATCAGAGGCAGGTGTCATTAGTTGTCTCTGATTGAGAATCATACTTAGGTAGCCTGGTTTTCAATGTGTTTGTGGGTGATTGTTCCTGTCTCTGAGTTTGCACCAGATAGGGCTGTTTTAGGTTTTCGCGTTTCTTGTTTTGTTAGTCTGTTCATGTGTAGAGTCTTTATTAAAGAACCATGAATAGAAACCAGACTGTGTTTTGGTCCGCCTCTCCTTCAACTCAAGAAAACCATTACACTAATGTTCTGGGAATGTTCCTGGTTGGAAAAAAATAACTGTGAGAAGTACAAATACATGAGTAACTAAACAATGATGTTCTGGAATAAACCAAAAGACTGCCAGGTCTTTGTATCCTCATGAATTATAATCTCTGCCTGGACTGTAACAATTTGCAATGTTATTTTCGGAACAAAGGCACCCGCAAATACAGACACACAGATTTGGAGATTATCAGTTTAGATAGAAATGACATCTTCCAAATTGGACCAGTCTTGGAAAGCAGAGGGAAAGTGTGTTTGGCAGAGCTGTATAGTATTTGTAACACACACACACACATTATGCTGATGACTCCTAGACTTTTGGGTATTACAGTGAAATACATGGGGATTCAGGATTCAGGGCCAGGGAAGATATTGTGGTTTCCCCCAGGCCAGGGAAGATATTGTGGTTTCCCCCAGGCCAGGGAAGATATTGCGGTTTCCCCCAGGCCAGGGAAGATATTGAGGTTTCCCCCAGGCCAGGGAAGATATTCCCCCAGGCCAGGGAAGATATTGAGGTTTCCCCCAGGCCAGGGAAGATATTGTGGTTTCCCCCAGGCCAGGGAAGATATTGTGGTTTCCCCCAGGCCAGGGAAGATATTGAGGTTTCCCCCAGGCCAGGGAAGATATTGAGGTTTCCCCCAGGCCAGGGAAGATATTCAGGTTTTCCCCAGGCCAGGGAAGATATTGAGGTTTCCCCCAGGCCAGGGAAGATATTGAGGTTTCCCCCAGGCCAGGGAAGATATTGCGGTTTTCCCCAGGCCAGGGAAGATATTGCGGTTTCCCCCAGGCCAGGGAAGATATTGCGGTTTCCCCCAGGCCAGGGAAGATATTGCGGTTTCCCCCAGGCCAGGGAAGATATTGTGGTTTCCCCCAGGCCAGGGAAGATATTGAGGTTTTTCCCCAGGCCAGGGAAGATATTGCGGTTTCCCCCAGGCCAGGGAAGATATTGAGGTTTCCCCCAGGCCAGGGAAGATATTGCGGTTTCCCCCAGGCCAGGGAAGATATTGCGGTTTCCCCCAGGCCAGGGAAGATATTCAGGTTTCCCCCAGGCCAGGGAAGATATTGAGGTTTCCCCCAGGCCAGGGAAGATATTGCGGTTTCCCCCAGGCCAGGGAAGATATTCCCCCAGGCCAGGGAAGATAGTTAACCCACTGTTCCTAGGACGTCATTGAAAATAAGAATTTGTTCTTAACTGACTTGCCTCGTTAAATAAAGGTGAAATTAATAAAACATTTAGATTGGATGAGTCCCAATCCACACAATCCATGTTGCAGTTCCATCTGTAGTGGAAGACAGATTACAATATTTTCATTGTCTTCTCTTTACAGAAATGTTTTATTCCTGCGATTCCATTTTTTTTTTAAATATCGTGACATGCTTGGCTGGGCCTCTCGACTTTTCACTGCAAATTCAACCATAACCTATTTGGTATTTGTTGCACTGCACAAATTGCCGGTCCTTCTGACTGTGGGCAAATGCGATTTAAAACATGATCCTCTGTGGCCAAATCAGGCTTTCTCGTGTAGTAGCCTATTTTGAATTATGTTTTTATTTATTTCTGTATAGAAAGGAGTAAGATAATTAGGTATATCATTTTGGCAATTTAATTCAGTTTACTTTAGGTGAACTTCATGGATGCACCGCTATGCTCCCTGGTCTTTGTAGTTGAATCTGTGCTTGAAATTCAATACTTGACTGGAGGGACCTGACAGATGTTGTAGGTATGGGGGACAGAGGAAGGATGCACCGCTATGCTCCCTGGTCTTTGTAGTTGAATCTGTGCTTGAAATTCAATACTTGACTGGAGGGACCTGACAGATGTTGTAGGTATGGGGGACAGAGGAAGGATGCACCGCTATGCTCCCTGGTCTTTGTAGTTGAATCTGTGCTTGAAATTCACTACTTGACTGAGGGACCTAACAGATGTAGGTATGGGGGACAGAGGAAGGGGTAGTCATGTCAATCCCTGTTATTATGCACAGAGTGAGTCCATGTAACTTATTATGGGATTTGTTAAGCCACATTTCTCTCCTGAACTAATTTAGGCCTAAACAAAGAATACTTACGCAACAACTATATATTAAATGATGCAACGACTATATTTAAGTTTATTAATTTGTAAACATTTGTTGATCACTTTAACATTACACTTAAATTGAATCCCACTTAGTAACGCAACTAAATCAAATGTAAATTAGGGATTTGTTAAGACATGATACCCTGAACATTTACAATCCAAAACAAAGAATACCAATAAACACGTTATATATTAAAAATGCAACCTCAACAGAATTAATTTGTAAACATGGACCGGATCAAGCCCAACATTACACTTAAATTGAATCCCACTTAGTAAGAACAAAATCAAATGTAAAGGAGGAATACGGCAAGCCCTGTCCATTTACAATCGAAGAACAAAAGTCCCAATAAACAAGGCCGGCAAACTTCACTAACCTCAAGAACAGAAAGGAACGATCAACAAGGCCGGCAAGCCCACTTCACTAGTCCTCGAAGAACAGAAAGGAATGATCAAGAAGGCCGGCAAGCCCACTTCACTCGTCCCCGAAGAACAGAAAGGAACGATCAAGAAGGACCGGCAAGCCCACTTCACTAGTCCTCGAAGAACAGAAAGGAACGATCAAGAAGGCCGGCAAGCCCACTTCACTCGTCCTCGAAGAACAGAAAGGAACGATCAACAAGGCCGGCAAGCCCACTTCACTCGTCCTCGAAGAACAGAAAGGAACGATCAACAAGGCCGGCAAGCCCACTTCACTCGTCCTCGAAGAACAGAAAGGAACGATCAACAAGGCCGGCAAGCCCACTTCACTCGTCCTCGAAGAACAGAAAGGAACGATCAACAAGGCCGGCAAGCCCACTTCACTCGTCCTCGAAGAACAGAAAGGAACGATCAAGAAGGACCGGCAAGCCCACTTCACTAGTCCTCGAAGAACAGAAAGGAATGATCAAGAAGGTCGGCAAGCCTACTTCACTTGTCCTCGAAGAACAGAAAGGAACGATCAAGAAGGCCGGCAAGCCCACTTCACTCGTCCTCGAAGAACAGAAAGGAACGATCAAGAAGGCCGGCAAGCCCACTTCACTCGTCCCCGAAGAACAGAAAGGAACGATCAAGAAGGACCGGCAAGCCCACTTCACTAGTACTCGAAGAACAGAAAGGAACGATCAAGAAGGTCGGCAAGCCCACTTCACTAGTCCCCGAAGAACAGAAAGGAACGATCAAGAAGGTCGGCAAGCCCACTTCACTAGTCCCCGAAGAACAGAAAGGAACGATCAACAAGGCCGGCAAGCCCACTTCACTAGTCCTCGAAGAACAACAGAAAGGAACGATCAACAAGGCCGGCAAGCCCACTTCACTCATCCTCGAAGAACAACACAAAGGAACGATCAAGAAGGTCGACAAGCCCACTTCACTCGTCCTCGAAAAACAGAAAGGAACGATCAAGAAGGACTTGCAAGCCCACTTCACTCGTCCTCGAAGAACAACAGAAAGGAACGATCAAGAAGGACCGGCAAGCCCACTTCACTAGTCCT
Organism: Oncorhynchus keta; assembly: GCF_023373465.1. NCBI lineage: Eukaryota > Metazoa > Chordata > Actinopteri > Salmoniformes > Salmonidae > Oncorhynchus > Oncorhynchus keta. The sequence continues at coordinate 52,037,469 of NC_068442.1, forward strand.
CGAAGAACAGAAAGGAACGATCAAGAAGGTCGGCAAGCCCACTTCACTCGTCCTCGAAGAACAGAAAGGAACGATCAAGAAGGACCGGCAAGCCCACTTCACTCGTCCTCGAAGAACAGAAAGGAACGATCAAGAAGGACCGGCAAGCCCACTTCACTCGTCCCCGAAGAACAGAAAGGAACGATCAAGAAGGCCGGCAAGCCCACTTCACTCGTCCTCGAAGAACAGAAAGGAACGATCAAGAAGGCCGGCAAGCCCACTTCACTAGTCCTCGAAGAACAGAAAGGAACGATCAAGAAGGCCGGCAAGCCCACTTCACTAGTCCTCGAAGAACAGAAAGGAACGATCAAGAAGGACCGGCAAGCCTACTTCACTCGTCCTCGAAGAACAACAGAAAGGAACGATCAAGAAGGACCGACAAGCCCACTTCACTAGTCCTCGAAGAACAGAAAGGAACGATCAAGAAGGACCGGCAAGCCTACTTCACTCGTCCTCGAAGAACAACAGAAAGGAACGATCAAGAAGGACCGACAAGCCCACTTCACTAGTACTCGAAGAACAGAAAGGAACGATCAAGAAGGACCGACAAGCCCACTTCACTCGTCCTCGAAGAACAACAGAAAGGTATGAACCAAAGCAGTGTTCAATGGGAGAGGTCCTCCAAGTCCCTCGGGTAATTTCGGGTCAGGGTTACTGCTTGTTCTGAAGTGATGAGTAGCATTCTTTATTCAGGAGCCGTGGGACTAGATGATCATGTCTTTGGGACACATACACCCCCCCCGTCATGTGACTTCCTGAAATGGGAACCACGTGAGAATGGCATTGGTGCTCTCCTGAGGATTGTTTGGCATTAAGGGGTCGCCCAGCACTTCCATTATAGGAACAAAAAAATAAAGCTGGTTTATTGTCATGAGTCTTGTCCTCGAGGGAGAACTGAGCGATTTTCCCCTTAGATTCGCCATCTGGCTATACTGTAAAAAATCTATGAAAACCAAAATGAGTTTAAGGTTAGGGTTAGGCATAAAGGTTAGCAGTGTGGTTTAAAATCAGAATGGTGTGACTTTGTGGCTGTGCCAGCTGGTGACCACTCTCTACAGAGCTGCCTCCAGAACAACAGTCACGAGGGGGATAAAATAAGAATAAGGATAGAATAAGGAATTCACACCCCTTGACTGTGTTACAGCCTGAATTTTAAAGAGATGTTGTTTTCACTGGCCTACATACAATACCCCATAATGGCATAATCTATTTATGTTTTTAGAAGTGTTTACAAATTAATTTTAAAAAAAATGAAAAGCTGAAATGTCTTGAGTCAATAAGTATTCAACCCCTTTGTTATGTCAAAAAATAAGTTAATGAGTAAAAAAAAGTTGCACGGACTCACTCTTTGTGCAATAATAGTGTTTATCATGATGTTTGAATGACTACCTCATCTCTCTACCCCACACATACAATTATCTGTAAGGTCCCTCAGTCCAGCAGTCAATTTCAAATACAGATTCAACCACAAAGACCAGGGAGGTTTTCCAATGCCTCACAAAGAAGGGCACCTATTGGTAGATGGGTAACAATTAAATAAAAAGCAGGCATTGAATACCCCTTTGAGCAGGGTGAAGTTATTAATTACACTTTGGATGGTGCATCAATGCACCAGTACAAGAAGGAAACTGCTCGGGGATTTCACCATGAGTTTAATGGCGGTGATGGGAGAAAACTGAGGCTCGTTCAACAACATTGTAGTTACTCCACAATACTAACCTAAATTGGCAGAGTGAAAAGAAGTACGTTTGTACAGAATTAAAAAATATTCCAAAAACACACGTTCTGTTTGCAATAAGGCACTGAAGTAATACTGCCTTAAAATGTTGCAAAGTAATTAACTTTATGTCCTGAATACAAATTGTTATGTTATGTTTGGGGCAAATCCAACATGACACATCACTGAGAACCACTCTTCATATTTACAAGCATGGTGGTGGCTACATCATGGTATGGGTATGCTTGTCATAGGGAGTTGTTTAGGATAAAAATGTTTTTAAAAAAAACGGAATAGAGCTAAGCACAGGTAAAATCCAGGAGGAAAACCTGGTTCAATCTGCTTCCCAACAGACACTGGAAGATGAGTTCACCTTTTCAGCAGGACAATAACCTAAAACACAAGGCTAAATCTACACTGGAATTGCCTACCAAGAAGACTGTGGATGTTGCTGAGTGGCCTCGTTACAGTTTGGACTTAAATCACTTTGAAAATCTATAGTGAGACTTGAAAATGGATGTGTAGCAATGATCAAGAACCACCTTGACAGAGCTTGAAGAATAAAAAATAAACACGTGCAAATATTGTACTCTCCTGGTGTGGAAAGCCCTTACGACTTACCTAGAAAGACTCACAGCTGCAATTGTTCCCAAAGGTGATTCTAACATGTATTGACTCAGGGGTGTGAATATTTATGTAAATGAGATATTTCTGTATTTGATTTTCAATACATTTGCAAACATTTCTAAAAACATGTTTTCACTTTGTCATTATGGGGTATCGTGTGTAAATGGGTTAATATATATATATATTTAATACATTTTGAATTCAGGCTGTAACACAAAACAATTTAGAATTTTTATTTTACCTTTATTTGACTAGGCAAGTCAGTTAAGAACAAAATTCTTATTTTCAATGACGGCCTAGGAAGAGTGGGTTAACTGCAGAACGACAGAGTTGCACCTTGTCAGCTTGGGGATTTGAACGTGCAACCTTTCGGTAACTAGTCCAACACTCTAACCACCAGGCTACCCTGCTGAAAAAAAGTCAAGGGGTGTGAATACCTTCTGAAGGCATTGCAGTTAGCTCCAAAAATAAATAGAATATAATGTGTTTTAAAGGGAACTGGAGGTAACTGTGACATCATCGTAGGGAGCGTGGGGATATCAGAAATCTATTGATGTCAGGGACTGGAGTCTGTCAGTCTTTTTAATGCAGACGTTTTATCCAAATGTGGTACATGGTCATAGTTCAGTGAGACTGACATCACTCATATTTGGCTCCAGTTTGTTTTATGTTTACAACAACAAACACACATCGTATCTGCAAATCAACTCCAGAATTGTAGTCTGCGTTCCAAACTATTTTGTTTTTTTTTAATTCACAATAAGACCACACAAGACAGATTTTTTTTTTGTTACTTGTGCATATCAAACTGAGGACTGTGAATGATGGTTGGATTTACAGTGTCAGAATTTCTCTATTTATTTTATAGCATGGGAACAGGCAGCTGAACGTTAGACAGTAACACACAAACACACACAGGAACACACACACACACAGAAACACACACACACACACACACACACACACACACACAGGAACACACACACACACAGGAACACACACACACACACACAGGAATCAATCAGCATGGTGTCTGCTTCAGCTCTTAGGCCTGCCTGAACACCCAGACCCCTTCACTACAAAGAGAAACAAATGCAAAGACCCTCAGACACACACACACACACACACACACACACACACACACACACACACACACACACACACACACACACACACACACACACACACACACACACACACACACACACACACACACACACACACACACACACACACACACACACACACACACACACACACACACACACAAACACATCACTCCCACACACATGCCATACGTCTGGTCCAGAGGTCTCTCTAACTCCAACACATATCTAATGTTTGCCTGCCGCTGATACAGAGACTCCACAGACGCCTCGGTGTCCTTTTCTCATCACAGCGTATTTTACAGACCTTCTGATTTATGAGACTAAGGGGGTGCAGCCAAATACCGGCCCTCATTTCCCACCATCCCTCTCTTTCTTGTGTTCCCTCTGTGCAGGCAAACTGTGCAGGCCCAGACTCTTCCCCCTCAGCCCCGGAGACAGACATTTTACAGCCCAGGCGATGACACGCGGTTAGCTCGTCAGGGGTGACAGGTCGCTCCAAAATGCCTCGTCCTTCCAGCGTCCAATCCCTCTGTGAAAGTAATGTGATTTACTGGGTATTCCCCCTTGTAGGGGTTGGACTTGTGGTGGGAGGTAAAAGCTGTCCTGACGTCAGGTGTTCAGGGTCTATCTGTGAATGCCACTCCCAGCCAAGATGCTCTAAACTGGGGTAAGAAGAAGGAGAGGCGCCCCTGGTCCGTGGCTTGGCAGTGCGTCTGTATGGCTCAGCCGGTAGAGCACGGCCGTCGCCGAGAGTTGTGGGTTTGATTCACGCTGGGGTCACCCTTATGCATGCATGACTGAAAGTTGGTTTTTGATAAAAGCGTCTGTTCTTCTTCTGTGATGAGGGGAGGCCGAGAGAAATTCTGGGTCCATGAATAAAGCCCTGAGGAGTTCCACTTCACTAAAACATCTCCAAGGGTGTGAAAGTTCATCCAGACTTATCTTGTCCCTAGTGCTTCATGCTGGGGATCACTACATACACTACATACACTACAACACTACAACACTACTACACTACATACACTACAACACTACAACACTACAACACTACATACACTACAACACTACATACACTACAACACTACAACACTACAACACTACATACACTACATACACTACAACACTACATACACTACATACACTACAACACTACATACACTACATACACTACAACACTACATACACTACAACACTACAACACTACAACACTACAACACTACAACACTACAACACTACATACACTACAACACTACATACACTACAACACTACAACACTACAACACTACATACACTACAACACTACATACACTACAACACTACAACACTACATACACTACAACACTACATACACTACAACACTACAACACTACATACACTACAACACTACAACACTACATACACTACAACACTACAACACTACAACACTACATACACTACAACACTACAACACTACAACACTACATACACTACATACACTACATACACTACATACACTACAACACTACAACACTACATACACTACAACACTACAACACTACAACACTACATACACTACAACACTACATACACTACAACACTACAACACTACATACACTACAACACTACATACACTACAACACTACATACACTACATACACTACAACACTACAACACTACATACACTACATACACTACAACACTACAACACTACATCACTACAACACTACATACACTACATACACTACAACACTACAACACTACAACACTACAACACTACATACACTACAACACTACAACACTACAACACTACATACACTACAACACTACATACACTACATACACTACAACACTACATACACTACATACACTACAACACTACAACACTACATACACTACATACACTACAACACTACATCACTACAACACTACAACACTACATACACTACATACACTACAACACTACAACACTACAACACTACAACACTACATACACTACAACACTACAACACTACATACACTACAACACTACAACACTACATACACTACATACACTACAACACTACATACACTACATACACTACAACACTACAACACTACATACACTACAACACTACATACACTACAACACTACAACACTACAACACTACATACACTACATACACTACAACACTACAACACTACAACACTACAACACTACATACACTACAACACTACATACACTACATACACTACAACACTACAACACTACATACACTACAACACTACAACACTACAACACTACATACACTACAACACTACATACACTACAACACTACAACACTACATACACTACAACACTACACCACTACATACACTACATACACTACAACACTACATACACTACAACACTACATACACTACAACACTACAACACTACAACACTACAACACTACAACACTACATACACTACAACACTACAACACTACAACACTACAACACTACATACACTACAACACTACAACACTACATCACTACAACACTACATACACTACAACACTACATACACTACAACACTACATACACTACAACACTACAACACTACAACACTACATACACTACAACACTACAACACTACAACACTACAACACTACATACACTACAACACTACATAAACTACAACACTACAACACTACAACACTACATACACTACATACACTACAACACTACAACACTACATACACTACAACACTACATACACTACAACACTACATCACTACAACACTACAACACTACATACACTACATACACTACAACACTACAACACTACAACACTACATACACTACAACACTACATACACTACATACACTACAACACTACAACACTACAACACTACAACACTACATACACTACAACACTACAACACTACAACACTACAACACTACATACACTACAACACTACATACACTACAACACTACAACACTACATACACTACAACACTACACCACTACATACACTACATACACTACAACACTACATACACTACAACACTACATACACTACAACACTACAACACTACAACACTACAACACTACAACACTACATACACTACAACACTACAACACTACAACACTACAACACTACATACACTACAACACTACAACACTACATCACTACAACACTACATACACTACAACACTACATACACTACAACACTACATACACTACAACACTACAACACTACAACACTACATACACTACAACACTACAACACTACAACACTACAACACTACATACACTACAACACTACAACACTACAACACTACAACACTACATACACTACAACACTACAACACTACATACACTACAACACTACAACACTACATCACTACAACACTACATACACTACAACACTACATACACTACAACACTACATACACTACAACACTACAACACTACAACACTACATACACTACAACACTACAACACTACAACACTACATACACTACAACACTACAACACTACAACACTACAACACTACAACACTACATACACTACATACACTACAACACTACAACACTACATACACTACAACACTACATACACTACAACACTACAACACTACATACACTACATCACTACAACACTACATACACTACAACACTACAACACTACAACACTACAACACTACTACACTACATACACTACAACACTACAACACTACATCACTACAACACTACATACACTACATCACTACAACACTACAACACTACAACACTACATACACTACATCACTACAACACTACATACACTACAACACTACAACACTACTACACTACATACACTACATCACTACAACACTACATACACTACATCACTACAACACTACATACACTACAACACTACAACACTACAAGACTACATACACTACATCACTACAACACTACATACACTACATACACTACAACACTACAACACTACTACACTACATACACTACAACACTACATACACTACAACACTACAACACTACAACACTACATACACTACAACACTACAACACTACAACCCTACTACACTACAACACTACAACACTACATACACTACAACACTACATACACTACATACACTACAACACTACAACACTACATACACTACAACACTACAACACTACAACACTACATACACTACAACACTACAACACTACAACACTACAACACTACAACACTACATACACTACAACACTACATACACTACATACACTACAACACTACATACACTACAACACTACATACACTACAACACTACAACACTACAACACTACAACACTACATACACTACAACACTACAACACTACAACACTACAACACTACATACACTACAACACTACAACACTACATACACTACATACACTACAACACTACATACACTACAACACTACATACACTACATACACTACAACACTACAACACTACATACACTACAACACTACTACACTACATACACTACAACACTACAACACTACAACACTACATCACTACAACACTACATACACTACAACACTACATACACTACATACACTACAACACTACAACACTACAACACTACAACACTACATCACTACAACACTACATACACTACAACACTACATACACTACATACACTACAACACTACATACACTACATACACTACAACACTACAACACTACAACACTACATACACTACAACACTACAACACTACAACACTACAACACTACAACACTACATACACTACAACACTACAACACTACAACACTACATACACTACAACACTACAACACTACAACACTACATCACTACAACACTACATACACTACAACACTACATACACTACATCACTACAACACTACATACACTACAACACTACAACACTACAACACTACAACACTACTACACTACATACACTACAACACTACAACACTACAACACTACATCACTACAACACTACATACACTACAACACTACATACACTACATACACTACAACACTACAACACTACTACACAACTACATACACTACACTACACTACAACACTACAACACTACATACACTACAACACTACATACACTACAACACTACAACACTACAACACTACATACACTACAACATTACATACACTACAACACTACATACAGTACAACACTACAACACTACAACACTACATACACTACAACACTACAACACTACAACACTACATACACTACAACACTACAACACTACAACACTACAACACTACAACACTACAACACTACATACACTACAACACTACAACACTACATACACTACAACACTACAACACTACATACACTACAACACTACAACACTACAACACTACATACACTACAACACTACAACACTACAACACTACATACACTACAACACTACATACACTACAACAATACATACACTACATACACTACAACACTACAACACTACATCACTACAACACTACATACACTACAACACTACATACACTACATACACTACAACACTACATACACTACAACACTACAACACTACAACACTACATCACTACAACACTACATACACTACAACACTACATACACTACATACACTACAACACTACAACACTACATACACTACAACACTACATACACTACAACACTACAACACTACAACACTACAACACTACAACACTACATCACTACAACACTACATCACTACAACACTACAACACTACATACACTACAACACTACATCACTACAACACTACAACACTACATACACTACAACACTACAACACTACAACACTACAACACTACAACACTACATACACTACAACACTACATACACTACAACACTACATACACTACAACACTACAACACTACATACACTACAACACTACAACACTACATACACTACAACACTACAACACTACAACACTACATACACTACAACACTACATCACTACTACACTACATACACTACAACACTACATACACTACAACACTACAACACTACAACACTACATCACTACAACACTACATACACTACAACACTACATACACTACAACACTACAACACTACATACACTACTACACTACAACACTACAACACTACTACACTACATACACTACAACACTACAACACTACAACACTACATCACTACAACACTACAACACTACATCACTACAACACTACATACACTACAACACTACAACACTACATCACTACAACACTACATACACTACAACACTACATACACTACATACACTACAACACTACATACACTACATACACTACAACACTACAACACTACAACACTACAACACTACATACACTACATCACTACAACACTACAACACTACAACACTACATCACTACATACACTACAACACTACAACACTACATACACTACAACACTACATACAATACATACACTACAACACTACATACACTACAACACTACAACACTACAACACTACAACACTACATACACTACATACACTACAACACTACAACACTACAACACTACAACACTACATACACTACATACACTACAACACTACAACACTACAACACTACAACACTACAACACTACATACACTACAACACTACAACACTACATAATAATACACTACAACACTACAACACTACATACACTACAACACTACAACACTACAACACTACAACACTACATACACTACAACACTACAACACTACAACACTACTACACTACAACACTACAACACTACATACACTACAACACTACAACACTACAACACTACAACACTACAACACTACATACACTACAACACTACAACACTACAACACTACTACACTACAACACTACAACACTACATACACTACATACACTACAACACTACATACACTACAACACTACATACACTACAACACTACAACACTACATACACTACAACACTACATACACTACAACACTACATACACTACAACACTACATACACTACATACACTACAACACTACAACACTACAACACTACAACACTACAACACTACATACACTACAACACTACAACACTACAACACTACATACACTACAACACTACATACACTACAACACTATAACACTACAACACTACATACACTACAACACTACAACACTACATACACTACAACACTACAACACTACAACACTACATACACTACAACACTACAACACTACAACACTACAACACTACATACACTACAACACTACATCACTACATACACTACAACACTACATACACTACATACACTACAACACTACATACACTACAACACTACAACACTACAACACTACATACACTACAACACTACAACACTACAACACTACAACACTACAACACTACATACACTACATACACTACAACACTACAACACTACATACACTACAACACTACATACACTACAACACTACATACACTACAACACTACATACACTACAACACTACATCACTACAACACTACAACACTACATACACTACAACATTACATACACATACACTACATGCACTACAACACTACAACATTACATACACATACACTACATGCACTACAACACTACATACACTACAACACTACAACACTACATACACTACAACACTACAACACTACAACACTACAACACTACAACACTACAACACTACAACACTACAACACTACATACACTACATACACTACAACACTACAACACTACATACACTACAACACTACAACACTACATACACTACAACACTACAACACTACATACACTGCAACACTACAACACTACAACACTACATACACTACAACACTACAACACTACATACACTACAACACTACAACACTACAACACTACAACACTACAACACTACAACACTACATACACTACATACACTACAACACTACAACACTACATACACTACAACACTACAACACTACATACACTACAACACTACATACACTGCAACACTACAACACTACAACACTACATACACTACAACACTACAACACTACAACACTACAACACTACAACACTACATACACTACAACACTACAACACTACAACACTACAACACTACATACACTACATACACTACAACACTACAACACTACATACACTACAACACTACAACACTACATACACTACAACACTACAACACTACAACACTACATACACTGCAACACTACAACACTACAACACTACATACACTACAACACTACAACACTACAACACTACAACACTACAACACTACATACACTACAACACTACAACACTACAACACTACAACACTACAACACTACATACACTACATACACTACAACACTACAACACTACAACACTACATACACTACAACACTACATACACTACAACACTACATACACTACATACACTACAACACTACATACACTACATCACTACAACACTACAACACTACAACACTACATACACTACAACATTACATACACATACACTACATGCACTACAACACTACATACACTACAACACTACATACACTACAACACTACAACACTACAACACTACAACACTACAACACTACAACACTACATACACTACATACACTACAACACTACAACACTACATACACTACAACACTACAACACTACATACACTACAACACTACAACACTACAACACTACATACACTGCAACACTACAACACTACAACACTAAATACACTACAACACTACAACACTACAACACTACAACACTACAACACTACAACACTACAACACTAAATACACTACAACACTACAACACTACAACACTACAACACTACAACACTACTACACTACATACACAACATCACTACATACACTACAACACTACAACACTACATATACTACAACACTACAACACTACAACACTAAATACACTACAACACTACAACACTACATACACTACATACACAACATCACTACATACACTACAACACTACAACACTACAACACTACATACACTACAACACTACAACACTACATACACTACAACACTACAACACTACAACACTACTACACTACATACACTACAACACTACAACACTACAACACTGGAACCATCTCCTGGGTGGAACCATCTCCTGGGTGGAACCATCTCTGGGGTGGAACCATCTCTGGGGTGGAACCATCTCCTGGGTGGAACCATCTCCTGGGTGGAACCATCTCTGGGGTGGAACCATCTCTGGGGTGGAACCATCTCCTGGGTGGAACCATCTCCTGGGTGGAACCATCTCTGGGGTGGAACCATCTCTGGGGTGGAACCATCTCCTGGGTGGAACCATCTCTGGGGTGGAACCATCTCTGGGGTGGAACCATCTCCTGGGTGGAACCATCTCTGGGGTGGAACCATCTCTGGGGTGGAAACATCTCTTGGACACAAATACAGAAACAGCAATCTAACAGCAATTATGATGAGAGGAAATGATGGCTAAAAAACATTTTGCAGTTTGTAATGGTCCGCTATCAAGGCTGAGGGGAACCAATAACAAAGGTCTTAACTCTATATTTGTCACAAAGACGAAGACGCAAAAGTCACCTCCATTTTTACCATTCAAAGGCTGTCGGAAGATTTGCAGAATTATAGAGCTTAAGCAAAATAAAATAAATATAAAGCTTACACTTTGAATAAAAAGTATGTTTCATTCAAACAGAATGCTTTTAAGAGAAAAACAATAAGTGGAATGTTGGCAAAAGCCTTGGGCAGGCTTAGCTGCTAAAACCCTCCTTTTCTAATTTAAATGTTTTATTGTTTGAGTAAAAGCTATTTTTCTCTCCCCCCCCCACTCTCTTTTCATTTGATTTTTGATGGATCTCATTTGTCAAACGACAAGAGACAAACACACTTTTGGCTGTGTTAGTCGTGGACCAAGAAATAGTCTTTTCTTTTTCTCTCCCTTCTGGATCACTGTTATTTGTCCTTTGTCTACTTAATGATTCGTAATCCCCTCCTCTGATTCCAACTCCTGAAGTCCCGGTTCCCTTTGGCAGGAGAAAACAGGCATCTGTCCAAAACATCAGCCCATCCATCTGATCTGACCACCACCACCCCCCCCCACACTTCACACACACACACACACACACACACACACACACACACACACACACACACACACACACACACACACACACACACACACACACACACACACACACACACACACACACACACACACACACACACACACACACACACACACACACACACACACACACTCTCTCTCTCACACACACACACACACACTCACACTCACACACACGCACACACTCTCTCTCTCTCACACACACACACACACACACACACACACACACACACACACACACACACACACACACACACACACACACACACACACACACACACACACACACACACACACACACACACACACACACACACACACACACACTCATTAGGGATACTGTAATGATCTTGGCCTGACTGTCTGGTTCAATGTGGGACATCCCACATCTGACAGTCTATGAAAGTTCCAATAAATCACAGGCACAAAGGCTCAAGTGTTCTTACGCTCCTCCACGTATGAACAGCATCGCCACGTTGCCTCTCCAATTCTCTCTCGCTCTCACTCTCTGTCTCTCTCTCTCTCTCTCTCTCTCTGTCTGTCGCTCTCTCTCTCTCTCTCTCTGTCGCTCTCTCTCTCTCTCTCTCTCTCTCTCTCTCTCTCTCTCTCTCTCTGTCTATCTCTCTCTGTCTATCTCTCTCTCTGTCTATCTGTCTTTCTCTCTCTCTAACTCTCTCTCTCTGTCTCTCTCTCTCTCTCTCTCTCTCTCTCTCTCTCTCTCTCTCTCTCTCTCTCTCTCTCTCTCTCTCTCTCTGTCTATCTCTCTTTCTCTCTCTCTGTCTATCTCTCTGTCTCTCTCTCTCTCTCTCTCTCTGTCTCTCTCTCTCTCTCTCTCTCTCTGTCTATCTCTCTCTCTGTCTATCTCTCTCTCTCTGTCTCTCTCTCTGTCTCTCTCTCTCTCTGTCTCTCTGTCTTTCTCTCTCTCTCTCTCTCTCTCTCTCTCTGTCTTCTCTCTCTCTCTCTATCTCTCTTTCTCTCTCTCTGTCTCTCTCTCTCTCTCTCTCTCTCTCTCTCTGTCTCTCTCTCTCTCTCTCTCTCTCTCTCTCTCTCTCTCTGTCTCTCTGTCTCTCTCTCTCTCTGTCTCTCTCTCTCTCTCTCTCTCTCTCTCTCTCTCTGTCCCACCCTCCCCCTCTATGTATCCCTCCCTCTCTCTATCCCTCACTCTTCCCCACCCTCCCTCTCTCTATCCCTCCCTCCCTCTATGTATCACTCCCTCTATGTATCCCTCCCTCTCCCCCACCCTCCCTCTCTCTATCCCTCCCTCCCTCTATGTATCACTCCCTCTATGTATCCCTCCCTCTCCCCCACCCTCCCTCTCTCTATCCCTCCCTCCCTCTATGTATCACTCCCTCTATGTATCCCTCCCTCTCCCCCACCCTCCCTCTCTCTATCCCTCCTTCACTCTGCCCACCCACCCTCCCACCCTCCCTCTCTCTATCCCTCCTTCACTCTGCCCACCCTCCCACCCTCCCTCTCTCTCTCTCTCTCTCTCTCTCTCTCTCTCTCTCTCTCTCTCTGTCTCTCTCTCTCTCTCTCTCACTCTCTTTATCCCTCACTCTTCCTCACCCTCCCTCCCTCTATCCCTCCCCTCTATGTATCTCTCCCTCTCTCTATCCCTCCCTCAATGTATCCCTCCCTCTCCCCCACCCTCCCTCTCTCTCTATCCCTCTCTATCCCTCCCTCCCAACTCTCTTTCTCACTCTCTCTCTATCCCTCCCTCCCTCCCTGTCTCTTTCTTCCCCAGTGTCCGGTCTGGAGAGCTTCACTCTGTCATCACTCTCTCCCTCCTGACAGAAAGTCTAACAACACATCTAACTCATCCAGGAGTCAGCAACTTTACAAAGTTCACCAGGGGGGAATTCCAACATCAAGCTTTTCTGGTGATTTTATTTATTTTTGTATTATTCATCAGGCTTTCAAAGACGTGTTAACTAAACAGTCCTCAACCACTCTGTAGCCTGTGTACCAGAAGAAGAGGTGGAGGGTTCTCTTACATTCGGAGAGCTCTAATCATGTTCAAGGCCATGTTTGAGAACTGAGAATTGCTCTGAGAGCAAGTTTGAAAAGGTTGGGTGATGTTAACATGCCATGCTCTCTCAGAAACACTGGCAGGTGATCTCTGTGCTTAATTTATGAATCTATTTGTGTGGAAACAGTGAGTAGGTGAAGACGGGAGGCCAGAGAGAGAGAGAGAGAGAGATTCCTAAATATTCATTGTAATTTCTGAGATTCAAGTGCATTACACTTTCATGATATGGGAGTGCTCTGTGGTTCAGAGAATTGAACTATGAATCATGGCACACATTGTTATCCATATAAAATACATATCTTATTTGTCACCTGCACTGAATACAACATGTGTAGACCGTGAAATTCTTGCTTAGGAACGCAAAACATAGTAACACAAGAGGAATAGAATACACAAGAATACACAAGAATTAAGTTGCAGGACGTGCCAGATCACTGTGGAGCTATATACAGGACGTGCCAGATCACTGTGGAGCTATATACAGGAAGTACCAGATCAATGTGGAGCTATGTACAGGGAGTACCAGATCAATGTGGATCTATATACAGGAAGTACCAGATCAATGTGGATCTATATACAGGAAGTACCAGTACCAGATCAATGTGGATCTATATACAGGAAGTGCCAGTACCAGATCACTGTGGAGCTATATACAGGAAGTACCAGTACCAGATCAATGTGGAGCTATGTACAGGAAGTACCAGTACCAGATCAATGTGGAGCTATATACAGGAAGTACCAGTACCAGATCAATGTGGAGCTATATACAGGAAGTACCAGATCAATGTGGAGCTATATACAGGAAGTACCAGTACCAGATCAATGTGGAGCTATATACAGGAAGTACCAGATCAATGTGGAGCTATATACAGAAGTACCAGATCATTGTGGAGCTATATACAGGAAGTACCAGATCAATGTGGATCTATATACAGGAAGTACCAGATCAATGTGGAGCTATATACAGGAAGTACCAGATCAATGTGGATCTATATACAGGAAGTACCAGATCAATGTGGAGCTATATACAGGGAGTACCAGTACCAGATCAATGTGGAGCTATATACAGGAAGTACCAGATCAATGTGGAGCTATATACAGGAAGTACCAGTACCAGATCAATGTGGAGCTATGTACAGGGAGTACCAGATCAATGTGGATCTATATACAGGAAGTACCAGTACCAGATCAATGGAAGCTATTTACAGGAACCAGTACCAGATCAATGTGAAGCTATATACAGGAAGTACCAGATCAATGTGAAGCTATATACAGGAAGTACCAGATCAATGTGGATCTATATACAGGAAGTACCAGATCAATGTGGAGCTATATACAGGAAGTACCAGTACCAGATCAATGTGGAGCTATGTACAGGGAGTACCAGATCAATGTGGATCTATATACAGGAAGTACCAGTACCAGATCAATGTGAAGCTATTTACAGGGAGTACCAGTACCAGATCAATGTGAAGCTATATACAGGAAGTACCAGATCAATGTGAAGCTATATACAGGAAGTACCAGATCAATGTGAAGCTATATACAGGAAGTACCAGATCAATGTGGATCTATATACAGGAAGTACCAGATCAATGTGAAGCTATATACAGGAAGTACCAGTACCAGATCAATGTGAAGCTATATACAGGAAGTACCAGATCAATGTGGAGCTATATACAGGAAGTACCAGATCAATGTGGAGCTATATACAGGAAGTCCCAGATCAATGTGGAGCTATATACAGGAAGTACCAGATCAATGTGGAGCTATATACAGGAAGTACCAGATCAATGTGGAGCTATATACAGGAAGTACCAGATCAATGTGGAGCTATATACAGGAAGTACCAGATCAATGTGGAGCTATATACAGGAAGTCCCAGATCAATGTGGAGCTATATACAGGAAGTACCAGATCAATGTGGATCTATATACAGGAAGTGCCAGATCAATGTGGAGCTATATAAAGGGAGTACCAGTACCAGATCAATGTGGAGCTATATACAGGAAGTACCAGATCAATGTGGAGCTATATACAGGAAGTACCAGTACCAGATCCATGTGGAGCTATATACAGGAAGTACCAGATCAATGTGGAGCTCTATACAGGAAGTACCAGTACCAGATCAATGTGAAGCTATTTACAGGTAGTACCAGTACCAGATCAATGTGGAGCTATATACAGGAAGTACCAGATCAATGTGAAGCTATATACAGGAAGTACCAGATCAATGTGGATCTATATACAGGAAGTACCAGATCAATGTGGAGCTATATACAGGAAGTACCAGATCAATGTGGAGCTATAGACAGGGAGTACCAGATCACTATGAAGCTATAGACAGGAAGTACCATATCAATGTGGAGCTATATACAGGGAGTACCAGATCAATGTGGAGCTATATACAGGGAGTACCAGGTCAATGTGGAGCTGTAAACAGGAAGTACCAGGTCAATGTGGAGCTGTAAACAGGAAGTACCAGATCAATGTGGAGCTCTATACAGAGAGTACCAGATCCATGTGGAGCTATATACAGGAAGTACCAGTACCAGATCAATGTGGAGCTATATACAGGGAGTACCATGTACCATATCAACATGGAGCTATATACAGGAAGTACCAGTACCAGATCAATATGGAGCTATATACAGGAGTACCAGATCAATGTGGAGCTATATACAGGAAGTACCAGTACCAGATCAATGTGGAGCTATATACAGGGAGTACCATGTACCATATCAACATGGAGCTATATACAGGAAGTACCAGTACCAGATCAATGTGGAGCTATATACAGGGAGTACCAGATCAACATGGAGCTATATACAGGAAGTACCAGTACCAGATCAATGTGGAGCTATATACAGGAAGTACCAGATCAATGTGGAGCTATATACAGGAAGTACCAGTACCAGATCAATGTGGAGCTATATACAGGGAGTACCATGTACCATATCAACATGGAGCTATATACAGGAAGTACCAGTACCAGATCAATGTGGAGCTATATACAGGGAGTACCAGATCAATGTGGAGCTATATACAGGGAGTACCATGTACCATATCAACATGGAGCTATATACAGGAAGTACCAGTACCAGATCAATGTGGAGCTATATACAGGGAGTACCAGATCAATGTGGAGCTATATACAGGAAGTACCAGTACCAGATCAATGTGGAGCTATATACAGGAAGTACCAGATCAATGTGGAGCTATATACAGGAAGTACCAGATCCATGTGGAGCTATATACAGGAAGTACCAGTACCAGATCCATGTGGAGCTATATACAGGAAGTACCAGATCAATGTGGAGCTCTATACAGGAAGTACCAGTACCAGATCAATGTGAAGCTATTTACAGGTAGTACCAGCACCAGATCAATGTGGAGCTATATACAGGAAGTACCAGATCAATGTGAAGCTATATACAGGAAGTACCAGATCAATGTGGATCTATATACAGGAAGTACCAGATCAATGTGGAGCTATATACAGGAAGTACCAGATCACTATGGAGCTATAGACAGGGAGCTATATCACTATGAAGCTATAGACAGGAAGTACCATATCAATGTGGAGCTATATACAGGGAGTACCAGATCAATGTGGAGCTATATACAGGGAGTACCAGGTCAATGTGGAGCTGTAAACAGGAAGTACCAGGTCAATGTGGAGCTGTAAACAGGAAGTACCAGATCAATGTGGAGCTCTATACAGAGAGTACCAGATCCATGTGGAGCTATATACAGGAAGTACCAGTACCAGATCAATGTGGAGCTATATACAGGGAGTACCATGTACCATATCAACATGGAGCTATATACAGGAAGTACCAGTACCAGATCAATGTGGAGCTATATACAGGGAGTACCAGATCAATGTGGAGCTATATACAGGAAGTACCAGTACCAGATCAATGTGGAGCTATATACAGGGAGTACCATGTACCATATCAACATGGAGCTATATACAGGAAGTACCAGTACCAGATCAATGTGGAGCTATATACAGGGAGTACCAGATCAACATGGAGCTATATACAGGAAGTACCAGTACCAGATCAATGTGGAGCTATATACAGGAAGTACCAGATCAATGTGGAGCTATATACAGGAAGTACCAGTACCAGATCAATGTGGAGCTATATACAGGGAGTACCATGTACCATATCAACATGGAGCTATATACAGGAAGTACCAGTACCAGATCAATGTGGAGCTATATACAGGGAGTACCAGATCAATGTGGAGCTATATACAGGAAGTACCAGTACCAGATCAATGTGGAGCTATATACAGGGAGTACCATGTACCATATCAACATGGAGCTATATACAGGAAGTACCAGTACCAGATCAATGTGGAGCTATATACAGGGAGTACCAGATCAATGTGGAGCTATATACAGGAAGTACCAGTACCAGATCAATGTGGAGCTATATACAGGAAGTACCAGATCAATGTGGAGCTATATACAGGAAGTACCAGTACCAGATCAATGTGGAGCTATATACAGGGTTAGTACCATGTACCATATTAACATGGAGCTATATACAGGAAGTACCAGTAGCAGATCAATGTGGAGCTATATACAGGAGTACCAGATCAATGTGGAGCTATATAAGGAAGTACCAGTACCAGATCAATGTGGAGCTATATACAGGGAGTACCATGTACCATATCAACATGGAGCTATATACAGGAAGTACCAGTACCAGATCAATGTGGAGCTATATACAGGGAGTACCAGATCAACATGGAGCTATATACAGGAAGTACCAGTACCAGATCAATGTGGAGCTATATACAGGAAGTACCAGATCAATGTGGAGCTATATACAGGAAGTACCAGTACCAGATCAATGTGGAGCTATATACAGGGAGTACCAGATCAACATGGAGCTATATACAGGAAGTACCAGTACCAGATCAATGTGGAGCTATATACAGGAAGTACCAGATCAATGTGGAGCTATATACAGGAAGTACCAGTACCAGATCAATGTGGAGCTATATACAGGAAGTACCAGATCAATGTGGAGCTATATACAGGAAGTACCAGTACCAGATCAATGTGGAGCTATATACAGGGAGTACCATGTACCATATCAACATGGAGCTATATACAGGAAGTACCAGTACCAGATCAATGTGGTGCTATATACAGGGAGTACCAGATCAATGTGGAGCTATATACAGGAAGTACCATGTACCATATCAAAATACAGTGGTATGAGGTATTTCAGGTAGATATGTACATAAAGTGACTACTCATCAGGATCGATAATAATAAGTTATTTGAGGTAGATATGTACATGAAGGCAGAGTAAAGTGACTTGTCATCAGGATAGATAATAATAAGCTATTAGAGGTAGATATGTACATGAAGGCAGGGTAAAGTGACTCAGCATCAGGATAGATAATAATAAGAATGAAATCCAAATAAAATAGAGTAAGGCCTACATGTACCTGAAGAGGACAATCGTTTTAGCAAAGCGTTAGTTCTAATTCTACATTTTAAAGATATCTCTCAAATAAACTATTGAAACTAGTGTTTTATCTGGGGTGGAAAACCCTGATGTTTTATAACTTGAAGGTGTGGACTTCCATCCATTCCCCAGCTACCGCTTTGCAACGGATGGCTACATGCAACGCTACCTGAGATCGAGAAGAACTCTAAACTCATCCTGAATTTATTTCACAGTTCCATACGTTCCGTCTGAATCCGGCATCCTAGAAGTCGTTTTGTGCTGACCTCAGATTATCAACATCAATGACAGGGGCGTAGCCTAGTGGTTAGAGCGTTGGACTGGTAACCAGAAGGTTGCGAGTTCAAACCCCCAAGCTGACAAGGTACAAATCTGTCGTTCTGCCCCTGAACAGGCAGTTAACCCACTGTTCCCAGGCCGTCATTGAAAATAAGAATGTGTTCTTAACTGACTTGCCTGGTTAAATAAAGGTAAAAAAAACATTTTTAAATGACGTGATTAAAGATTTGTGTAGATTGTCTCTGGCTCAACCCAACGGTTTCTGGGACCAATCGGAATGGCCAGAATGTGTTCGCATTCTACAAGACGTCGGGGGAGGAATGCAAATCAGGAACTCATGATGGAGAAGAAACGCTAGCGGGCGTGGCTTTCATGCCGGGGTGATGTGGATGGGTAGTCAGGCTTAGAACTGCCGCCCAAGATCCAGAACGTCAGGTGCCTCAGGGATATTTATCGATGATGCTTCTGGTAAGGGTTGTGGGTTCACATCTGGTGAACACTTTCTTTCTTATGGGGAACTTGCAGACACTGAGATGTGATAGGGACTGCACAAACCAGAGAATGTATTCCGCTTTATAAATCTGCCTGCCACTACCTGATTCATTTAGACAGTCTGTCGTGGTCGTACGGTGAGATTGTGGAACGTGGAAAAAAACTGTCTACAAAAAAAAAAGCTCTAGTCTCCCCCCTGAGGATCTGTGATCTAGTGAATCCAGAGCAGTCCAATCGATTAGCGACGACTCACTAAACTCCTTGATAACGTCGGATCTTAAAAGCCTGCCTGCTGCAACAGATAGAGCGCCAGCTGTGACACATTTTCTCTAATGTGCAGAGTGAAGGTGACATGAGCTGAAAGTTATGGCTGTGTCTAATTGGAGTTCAGTTTGTAATGAATTCACGTTGACTTAGCTCTCAGTAAGCATGCTGGTTAGATGGGTGGTTTGGGATGCTGAAGTTCCAGATTGAAGACTGTACACAGGGAAGCTATAGGGAGACGCTAGGCCACATCACCTGATTAGAGCTATAGGGAGACGCTAGGTTACATCAACTGATTAGAGCTATAGGAGACGCAAGGCTCCATTAACTGGTTACCGCTATAGGGAAACGCTATGCTACATCAACTGATTAGAGCTATAGGGAGACGCTTGGCTACATCAACTGATTAGAGCTATAGGGAGACGCAAGGCTACATTAACTGGTTACCGCTATAGGGAGACGCTATGCTACATCAACTGATTAGAGCTATAGAGAGACGCTAGGCTACATCACCTGATTAAAGCTATAGGGAGACGCTAGGCTACATCAACTGGTTACAGCTATAGGGAGATGCTAGGCTACATCAACTGATTAGAGCTATAGGGAGACGCTAGGCTACATCAACTGATTAGAGCTATAGGGAGACGCTAGGCTACATCAACTGATTAGAGCTATAGGGAGACGCAAGGCTACATTAACTGGTTACCGCTATAGGGAGACGCTAGGCTACATCAACTGATTAGAGCTATAGGGAGACGCTAGGCTACATCACCTGATTAGAGCTATAGGGAGACGCTAGGCTACATCAACTGGTTACAGCTATAGGGAGACGCTAGGCTACATCAACTGATTAGAGCTATAGGGAGACGCAAGGCTACATCAACTGATTAGAGCTATAGGAGACGCAAGGCTACATTAACTGGTTACCGCTATAGGGAGACACTAAGCTATATCAACTGTCTGCTAGTTGAGGTCCTCTTTCCTCATTTACTTCCCTTTCAGTTGCAAAGAACGTCCTCTTGTAGTGTCATCAACAATGTCGCTCTTGCTGCAGGTCATTCCCTGACCCACCTCTACGCAGACGACACCATTCTGTACACATCTGGCCCTTCTTTGGACATTGTGTTAACTAACCTCCAGATGAGCTTCAATGCCATTCAACAATCCTTCAGTGGCCTCCAACTGCTCTTAAACGCTAGTAAAACCAAATGCATGCTTTTCAACCGATCGCTGCCCGCACCCGCCCACCCGACTAGCATCACTACTCTGGACGGTTCTGACCTAGAATATGTGGACAACTACTGGCTAGACTGTAAACTCTCCTTCCAGACTCATATTAAACATCTCCAATCCAAAATTAAATCTAGAATCGGCTTCCTATTTCGCAACAAAGCCTCCTTCACTCAAGCCGCCAAACAAACCCTCGTAAAACTGACTATCCTACCGATCCTCGACTTCGGTGATGTCATTTACAAAATAACTTCCAACACTCTACTCAGCAAACTGGATGGAGTCTATCACAGTGCCATCCATTTTGTTACCAAAGCACCTTATACCACCCACCACTGTGACCTGTATGCTCTAGTCGGCTGACCCCCGCTACATATTCGTCGCCAGACCCACTGGCTCCAGGTCATCTATAAGTCTATGCTAGATAAAGCTCCGCCTTATCTCAGCACACCGGTCACGATAACAACACCCACCCGTAGCACTCGCTCCAGCAGGTATATCTCACTGGTCATCCCTAAAGCCAACACCTCTTTTGGCCGCCTTTCCTTCCAGTTCTCTGCTGCCTGTGACTGGAACGAATTGCAAAAATCACTGAAGTTGGAGACTTATTTCCCTCACTAACTTTAAACATCAGCTATCTGAGCACCTAACCGATCACTGCAGGTGTACATAGCCCATCTGTAAATAGCCCACCCAATCAACCTACCTCATCCCCATATTGTTTTAATTTACTTTTCTGCTCTTTTGCACACCAGTATTTCTACTTGCACATCGTCATCTGCTCATCTATCACTTCAGTGTTAATTTGCTAAATTGTCATTACTTCGCTACTATGGCCTATTTATTGCCTTACCTCCTCACACCATGTGCACACTGTATATAGACTATCTTTTTTTTTCTATTGTGTTATTGTCTGTACACTTGTTTATTCCATGTGTAACTCTGTGTCGTTGTATGTGTCAAAAAGCTTTATCTTGACCAGGTCGCAGTCGTAAAGGAGAACTTGTTCTGAACTAGCCTACCTGGTTAAATAAAGGGTTAGGGTTATATATATAAATACCTGGTTAAATAAAGGGTTATATATATATAAATACCTGGTTAAATAAAGGGTTATATATATAAAATACATCTACAAAAGTGTGCATTTTTTTGTGGTGAGCAAACAACTGATTCAGTTGACATCTTTCTTTACAACCTTTCTTTTCTCAAGAGCAGTGAATAGTTATTTTATCCATGAGTAGTTGCTGTATCCTTCAAGGCTGATTTGTCATGGTGATACATCCATCTTCAAACGGAATGTTTTGTCTTTATACCTTTCGTTTTTTTGCCTATCAATTTAATTATTTATAGTGACTCTTGATTGTAATTCTGTTCTCTATCCACGGAATTAGTCCACGGTGTTTTATACATACAAAGCTGTTCGTTTTCGGCTATTCAAGCAGACCCCATTTCAAAGAAAACAAGCACTCATTACGATCAGGTGTGGCCAATTAGTGGGTTTAGCCAACACACCTGAACACACTTAACATGATAGGGGTTAGAGAGAGTTTTGTTGATGGTGAGAATGGAATGTACAAAGCCTTATTCAGACTTGACCTTCTCCACATTTTGTTATGTTACAGCCTTATTCTAAAATGTATTACATTGTTTATTTTCTTCATCAATCTACACTCAATACCCCATAATGACAAAGCAAAAGCAGGTTTTTTGAATGTTTGCTAATTTATATATATATTTTTTAAACGTGCTTTGTTGAAGCACCTTCGACTACAGAATCAAGTTAAATCAAAAATCAAATCCAATTTTATTTGTCACATACACATGGTTAGCAGATGTTAGTGCGAGTGTAGCGAAATGCTTGTCATTTTCGCTATAACGCTACAAGATTGGCACTCCTGGACTTGTGATCCATTCTTCTCTGCAGATCCTCTCAAGCTCTATCAGGTTGGATGGGGAGCGTCGCTGCACAGATATTTTCAGGTCTCTTCCGAGCTGTCCGATCCTGTTCAAGTCCGGGTCACTTAAGGACATTTGAGACTTGTCCTGAAGCCACTCCTGCATTTTCTTGGCTGTGTGCTTAGGGTCGTTGTCCTGTTGGAAGTTGAACCTTCGCCCCAGTATGAGATCCTGTTTGCTATGGAGCAGGTTGTCATCAAGGATCTCTCTGTACTTTGCTCCCAGTCCCTGCTGCTGAAAAACATCCTGAAAAAAACATCCCCACAGCATGATGCTGTCACCACCATGCTTCACCATAGGGATGGTGCCAGGTTTCCTCCAGATGTGACGCTTGGCATTCAGGCCAAAAAGTTCAATCTTGGTTTCACCAGACCAGAGAATCTTGTTTCTCATGGTCTGAGAGTCTTTAGGTGCCTTTTGGCAAACTCCAAGCAGGCTGTCATGTGCCTTTTACTGAGGTGTGCCTTCCATCTGGCCACTCTACCATCAAGGCCTGATTGGTGGAATGCTGCAGAGACGGTTGTCTTTCTGGAAGGTTCTCCCATCACCAAAGAGGAACTGTAGAGCTCTGTCAGAGTGACCATCAAGGTCTTGGTCACCTCCCTGACCAAGGCCCTTCTTCCTCGATTGCTCAGTTTGGCTGGGCGGCAAGCTCTAGAAGAGTCTTGGTGGTTCCAAATTTCATCCATTTCTGAATGATGGAGGCCACTGTGGGGACCTTCAATGCCGCAGAATGTTTTTAGTACCCTTCGCCAGATCTGTGCCTTGACACAATCCTGTCTCAGCGCTCTAAGTCCAATTCCTTTGAATTGTGGGACCTTATATAGACAGGTGTGTGTGTGGGGGGGGGAGGGGGGTGCTAAACTGACATATGGGATTGTTTTTAAATTATTATGTAGCAAATAGATATGGAATTTAAGGACCCCTTTAGTTATCCCCAAAATATATGAGACAATTATTTGTGTAACGGCGTTCTTCGTTTGTAGAAAGAGAGTCGGACCGAAATGCAGCGTAGTGGTTACTCATGTCTTTAATAATGAGATTGCGATACATGAAATAACATGTACATATACAAAAACAACAAACGGAACGAGAAACCTATTACAGCCTATCTGGTGAAACTACACAGAGACAGGAACAACCACCCACGAAATACAAAGTGAACCCCGGCTACCTAAATACGGTTCCCAATCAGAGACAACGAGAATCACCTGACTCTGATTGAGAACCGCCTCAGGCAGCCAAGCCCATACAACACCCCTACTCAGCCGCAATCCCAATAATACAAAAACCCCAATACGAAATATAACAACATAAACCCATGTCACACCCTGGCCTGACCAAATAATTATAGAAAACACAAAATACTAAGACCAAGGCGTGACAATTTGATAAAATGTAGATTTGGGTCTTTTACTACTAAAGCCCATAGAAATGCATTGAATAACACATTCATCAATGGACAAAAATTGACATTAGACAAAATAAATCAAAAGGTTTTGAAGTGTCTGCCCAATAACTCAGGAAATATTTTGTTATTTATTTACACGTATTTAACCCATCTTTGCTTGTTGGTACAAAACTACCTTCCATTGATAAAAAAAAAAAACTGTACCGGTTACCTTCATTACGAGTCCAGTGACACGTGTGGGGATCGTAGAGCAAAAATGGAAACCACCATCGTGTTTGATAATAGTCTCTCCTTTACAAAGAGTGGTCATCCCGTTTGGACGCTGCAGTCGTTCACGACAGAACAAAGGAATGTCTCATGGTCTGAAGAAACGCAGCTCTAGCTCGGCCATCTTTCACAGCAGATGTCTCATATGGTCTGAGGAAACGCAGCTCTAGCTCGGCCATCTTTCACAGCAGATGTCTCATATGGTCTGAAGAAACGCAGCTCTAGCTCGGCCATCTTTCACCGCAGATGTCTCATATGGTCTGAAGAAACGCAGCTCTAGCTCGGCCATCTTTCACCGCAGATGTCTCATATGGTCTGAAGAAACGCAGCTCTAGCTCGGCCATCTTTCACAGCAGATGTCTCATATGGTCTGAAGAAACGCAGCTCTAGCTCGGCCATCTTTCACCGCAGATGTCTCATATGGTCTGAAGAAACGCAGCTCTAGCTCGGCCATCTTTCACCGCAGATGTCTCATATGGTCTGAAGAAACGCAGCTCTAGCTCGGCCATCTTTCACCGCAGATGTCTCATATGGTCTGAAGAAACGCAGCTCTAGCTCGGCCATCTTTCACCGCAGATGTCTCATATGGTCTGAAGAAACGCAGCTCTAGCTCGGCCATCTTTCACAGCAGATGTCTCATATGGTCTGAAGAAACGCAGCTCTAGCTCGGCCATCTTTCACCGCAGATGTCTCATATGGTCTGAAAACGAAACGCAGCTCTAGCTCGGCCATCTTTCACCGCAGATGTCTCATATGGTCTGAAGAAACGCAGCTCTAGCTCGGCCATCTTTCACCGCAGATGTCTCATGGTCTGAAGAAACGCAGCTCTAGCTCGGCCATCTTTCACCGCAGATGTCTCATATGGTCTGAGGAAACGCAGCTCTAGCTCGGCCATCTTTCACCGCAGATGTCTCATATGGTCTGAAGAAACGCAGCTCTAGCTCGGCCATCTTTCACCGCAGATGCGAAAGTGCGATTGTCAGATGCGGTGGATTGGTATACAACAGATATCTCTGGTTTAAACTGACGGATTTGGGTGGGGATTGTTTTTGTTATGTTACTTCGATTGACGCACCGGTGTGTCAATTGACTCTAAGTGGGTTAAATGTGCTGAGCATGTTCCAAAGGCAAGCAAACAATTCTGAACCATTCCCAGAAAGGTGTGTGAAGGTCGTATGCAAAACAACCATGAGGACAACTCGTGCTCTACGAAACATATGGTTAGCAGAACGTTATGTCCTAGCTAGGTTCATAGCTGGTGATTTTGGTCACTGATTATAAACAGCGTACATGTTGTGCTTTATTTTACCACAGTTTGATAGCATGATGATGATGATGATGTTCTACGAAACCAGTCCTGAGCACAGCCAGCAGCAGCAGCTGACTAGATACTGTCTGTAGTGCACTGAATATAGTTTTCATGCACATTTTTTTACGGGAGAAATACTGCACCAAACACCTTAACTAGATGTAAAATTGCAAACTAAGACATCCTCAGCACATGCAGAATCGGTGTATCTCCCTCCCTCTTTAACGTGATAGATTCATCTTCAATTTAATTGAATATTTACAGTAAGTGATGTAATGCAGTGTAACAGAGTCCACTCCACATTCTATCAGAGCTTCAATAACTGACAGTTAAGCTATCCTTTTGCACGCAAACAGCATGAATAAGCGTTTTAATCCACACAATTGATTTCAGCAATCAGGCTCTGTGCAGCACCTGGTAGGATAAGACCCCAGTGAAACCCATTGTGTGCCAAGGATTCCAACAGACAAGACCCCAGTGAAACCCATTGTGTGCCAAGGATTCCAACAGATAAGACCCCAGTGAAACCCATTGTGTGCCAAGGATTCCAACAGATAAGACCCCAGTGAAACCCATTGTGTGCCAAGGATTCCAACAGACAAGACCCCAGTGAAACCCATTGTGTGCCAAGGATTCCAACAGATAAGACCCCAGTGAAACCCATTGTGTGCCAAGGATTCCAACAGATAAGACCCCAGTGAAACCCATTGTGTGCCAAGGATTCCAACAGACAAGACCCCAGTGAAACCCATTGTGTGCCAAGGATTCCAACAGATAAGACCCCAGTGAAACCCATTGTGTGCCAAGGATTCCAACAGATAAGACCCCAGTGAAACCCATTGTGTGCCAAGGATTCCAACAGATAAGACCCCAGTGAAACCCATTGTGTGCCAAGGATTCCAACAGATAAGACCCCAGTGAAACCCATTGTGTGCCAAGGATTCCAACAGATAAGACCCCAGTGAAACCCATTGTGTGCCAAGGATTCCAACAGATAAGACCCCAGTGAAACCCATTGTGTGCCAAGGATTCCAACAGATAAGACCCCAGTGAAACCCATTGTGTGCCAAGGATTCCAACAGATAAGACCCCAGTGAAACCCATTGTGTGCCAAGGATTCAGACAAGAAACGTCTTTGTCAAGAGTGAAAGCATTAGCGTCCATTGAGTGGCGTTCACATAGCGTGGGTTTTCGATGTCTCGGCTGTGAGGCTCGTCAGTACTAAAAGCTAAAACATCTTACACTACTTTCTGTCAAGGAGCCATCATGTGAATGAATTCCAACAGGTCTTTTTGGCAGTGGTAAGGGACTGTGGAGAAGGCTAACAGCCGAACAGCATGTCTGACAGATCTTTACCTAAGATGTAACCCAGCGTTTCATTTCAATAGACTTTAATGCACTGTGACAGGGGGCGGCAGGGTAGCCCAGTGGTTAGAGCGTTGGACTAGTAACCGAAAGGTTGCAAGTTCAAACCCCCGAGGTGACAAGAAACAAATCTGTCGTTCTGCCCCTGAACAAGGCAATTAACCCACTGTTCTTAGACCAGTTAACCCACAGTTCCTAGACCAGTTAATCCACTGTTCTTATACCAGTTAACCCACTGTTCCTAGACCAGTTAACCCACTGTTCCTAGACCAGTTAACCCACTGTTCCTAGACCAGTTAACCCACTGTTCCTAGACCAGTTAACCCACTGTTCCTAGACCAGTTAACCCACAGTTCCTAGACCAGTTAACCCACAGTTCCTAGACCAGTTAACCCACTGTTCCTAGACCAGTTAACCCACTGTTCCTAGACCAGTTAACCCACTGTTCCTAGACCAGTTAACCCACTGTTCCTAGACCAGTTAACCCACTGTTCTTAGACCAGTTAACCCACTGTTCCTAGACCAGTTAACCCACTGTTCCTAGACCAGTTAACCCACTGTTCCTAGACCAGTTAACCCACTGTTCTTAGACCAGTTAACCCACTGTTCTTAGACCAGTTAACCCACTGTTCCTAGACCAGTTAACCCGCTGTTCCTAGACCAGTTAACCCACTGTTCCTAGACCAGTTAACCCGCTGTTCCTAGACCAGTTAACCCACTGTTCCTAGACCAGTTAACCCACTGTTCCTAGACCAGTTAACCCACTATTCCCTGGCCAGTTAACCCACTGTTCCTAGCCCGTTAACCCACTGTTCCTAGGCCACTTAACCCACTGTTCTTAGGCCAGTTAACCCACTGTTCCTAGGCCAGTTAACCCACTGTTCCTAGGCCAGTTAACCCACTGTTCCTAGGCCAGTTAACCCACTGTTCCTAGACCAGTTAACCCACTGTTCCTAGACCAGTTAACCCACTGTTCCTAGGCCAGTTAACCCACTGTTCCTAGGCCAGTTAACCCACTGTTCCTAGACCAGTTAACCCACTGTTCCTAGGCCAGTTAACCCACTGTTCGTAGGCCAGTTAACCCACTGTTCCTAGACCAGTTAACCAACTGTTCCTAGACCAGTTAACCCACTGTTCCTAGGCCAGTTAACCCACTGTTCGTAGGCCAGTTAACCCACAGTTCCTAGACCAGTTAACCCACTGTTCCTAGACCAGTTAACCCGCTGTTCCTAGACCAGTTAACCCACTGTTCCTAGACCAGTTAACCCACTGTTCCTAGACCAGTTAACCCACTGTTCCTAGACCAGTTAACCCACTGTTCCTAGACCAGTTAACCCCACTGTTCCTAGACCAGTTAACCCACTGTTCCTAGACCAGTTAACCCCACTGTTCCTAGACCAGTTAACCCACTGTTCCTAGACCAGTTAACCCACTGTTCCTAGACCAGTTAACCCACTGTTCCTAGGCCAGTTAACCCACTGTTCCTAGGCCAGTTAAACCACTGTTCCTAGGCCAGTTAAACCACTGTTCCTAGGCCAGTTAAACCACTGTTCCTAGACCAGTTAACCCACTGTTCCTAGACCAGTTAACCCACTGTTCCTAGACCAGTTAACCCACTGTTCCTAGACCAGTTAACCCACTGTTCCTAGACCAGTTAACCCACTGTTCCTAGACCAGTTAACCCACTGTTCCTAGACCAGTTAACCCACTGTTCCTAGACCAGTTAACCCACTGTTCCTAGACCAGTTGACCCACTGTTCCTAGGCCAGTTAAACCACTGTTCCTAGGCCAGTTAAACCACTGTTCCTAGACCAGTTAACCCACTGTTCCTAGACCAGTTAACCCACTGTTCCTAGACCAGTTAACCCACTGTTCCTAGACCAGTTAATCCACTGTTCCTAGACCAGTTAACCCACTGCTCCTAGACCAGTTAACCCACTGTTCCTAGACCAGTTAACCCACTGTTCCTAGACCAGTTAACCCACTATTCCCTGGCCAGTTAACCCACTGTTCCTACGCCCGTTAACCCACTGTTCCTAGGCCACTTAACCCACTGTTCTTAGGCCAGTTAACCCACTGTTCCTAGACCAGTTAACCCACTGTTCCTAGGCCAGTTAACCCACTGTTCCTAGGCCAGTTAACCCACTGTTCCTAGACCAGTTAACCCACTGTTCCTAGACCAGTTAACCCACTGTTCGTAGGCCAGTTAACCCACTGTTCCTAGGCCAGTTAACCCACTGTTCCTAGACCAGTTAACCCACTGTTCCTAGGCCAGTTAACCCACTGTTCGTAGGCCAGTTAACCCACTGTTCCTAGACCAGTTAACCCACTGTTCCTAGACCAGTTAACCCACTGTTCCTAGGCCAGTTAACCCACTGTTCGTAGGCCAGTTAACCCACAGTTCCTAGACCAGTTAACCCACTGTTCCTAGACCAGTTAACCCACTGTTCCTAGACCAGTTAACCCACTGTTCCTAGACCAGTTAACCCACTGTTCCTAGACCAGTGTTCCTAGACCAGTTAACCCCACTGTTCCTAGACCAGTTAACCCACTGTTCCTAGACCAGTTAACCCACTGTTCCTAGACCAGTTAACCCACTGTTCCTAGACCAGTTAACCCCACTGTTCCTAGACCAGTTAACCCACTGTTCCTAGACCAGTTAACCCACTGTTCCTAGACCAGTTAACCCACTGTTCCTAGGCCAGTTAACCCACTGTTCCTAGTAGGCCAGTTAACCCACAGTTCCTAGACCAGTTAACCCACTGTTCCTAGACCAGTTGACCCGCTGTTCCTAGACCAGATAACCCACTGTTCCTAGACCAGTTAACCCACTGTTCCTAGACCAGTTAACCCACTGTTCCTAGACCAGTTAACCCCACTGTTCCTAGACCAGTTAACCCACTGTTCCTAGACCAGTTAACCCACTGTTCCTAGACCAGTTAACCCACTGTTCCTAGACCAGTTAACCCACTGTTCCTAGACCAGTTAACCCACTGTTCCTAGACCAGTTAACCCCACTGTTCCTAGACCAGTTAACCCACTGTTCCTAGACCAGTTAACCCCACTGTTCCTAGACCAGTTAACCCACTGTTCCTAGACCAGTTAACCCACTGTTCCTAGACCAGTTAACCCCACTGTTCCTAGACCAGTTAACCCACTGTTCCTAGACCACCCCACTGTTCCTAGACCAGTTAACCCACTGTTCCTAGACCAGTTAACCCCACTGTTCCTAGACCAGTTAACCCACTGTTCCTAGACCAGTTAACCCACTGTTCCTAGACCAGTTAACCCACTGTTCCTAGACCAGTTAACCCACTGTTCCTAGACCAGTTAACCCACTGTTCCTAGACCAGTTAACCCACTGTTCCTAGACCAGTTAACCCCACTGTTCCTAGACCAGTTAACCCACTGTTCCTAGACCAGTTAACCCCACTGTTCCTAGACCAGTTAACCCACTGTTCCTAGACCAGTTAACCCACTGTTCCTAGACCAGTTAACCCCACTGTTCCTAGACCAGTTAACCCACTGTTCCTAGACCAGTTAACCCACTGTTCCTAGACCAGTTAACCCCACTGTTCCTAGACCAGTTAACCCACTGTTCCTAGACCAGTTAACCCACTGTTCCTAGACCAGTTAACCCACTGTTCCTAGACCAGTTAACCCCACTGTTCCTAGACCAGTTAACCCACTGTTCCTAGACCAGTTAACCCCACTGTTCCTAGACCAGTTAACCCACTGTTCCTAGACCAGTTAACCCACTGTTCCTAGACCAGTTAACCCCACTGTTCCTAGACCAGTTAACCCACTGTTCCTAGACCAGTTAACCCACTGTTCCTAGACCAGTTAACCCACTGTTCCTAGACCAGTTAACCCCACTGTTCCTAGACCAGTTAACCCACTGTTCCTAGACCAGTTAACCCACTGTTCCTAGACCAGTTAACCCCACTGTTCCTAGACCAGTTAACCCACTGTTCCTAGACCAGTTAACCCCACTGTTCCTAGACCAGTTAACCCACTGTTCCTAGACCAGTTAACCCACTGTTCCTAGACCAGTTAACCCCACTGTTCCTAGACCAGTTAACCCACTGTTCCTAGACCAGTTAACCCACTGTTCCTAGACCAGTTAACCCACTGTTCCTAGACCAGTTAACCCCACTGTTCCTAGACCAGTTAACCCACTGTTCCTAGACCAGTTAACCCACTGTTCCTAGACCAGTTAACCCACTGTTCCTAGACCAGTTAACCCACTGTTCCTAGACCAGTTAACCCACTGTTCCTAGACCAGTTAACCCACTGTTCCTAGACCAGTTAACCCACTGTTCCTAGACCAGTTAACCCACTGTTTCTAGGCCAGTTAACCCACTGTTCCTAGACCAGTTAACCCACTGTTCCTAGACAAGTTAACCCACTGTTCCTAGACCAGTTAACCCACTGTTCCTAGACCAGTTAACCCACTGTTCCTAGACCAGTTAACCCACTGTTCCTAGACCAGTTAACCCACTGTTCCTAGACCAGTTAACCCACTGTTCCTAGACCAGTTAACCCACTGTTCCTAGGCCAGTTAACCCACTGTTCCTAGACCAGTTAACCCCACTGTTCCTAGACCAGTTAACCCACTGTTCCTAGACCAGTTAACCCACTGTTCCTAGGCCAGTTAAACCACTGTTCCTAGACCAATTAACCCACTGTTCCTAGGCCAGTTAACCCACTGTTCCTAGGCCAGTTAACCCACTGTTCCTAGGCCAGTTAACCCACTGTTCCTAGACCAGTTAACCCACTGTTCCTAGACCAGTTAACCCACTGTTCCTAGACCAGTTAACCCAGTGTTCCTAGACCAGTTAAACCACTGTTCCTAGACCAGTTAACCCACTGTTCCTAGACCAGTTAACCCCACTGTTCCTAGACCAGTTAACCCACTGTTCCTAGACCAGTTAACCCACTGTTCCTAGACCAGTTAACCCCACTGTTCCTAGACCAGTTAACCCCCTTTTTCCTAGACCTGTTAACCCCACTGTTCCTAGACCAGTTAACCCACTGTTCCTAGACCAGTTAACCCACTGTTCCTAGACCAGTTAACCCACTGTTCCTAGACCAGTTAACCCACTGTTCCTAGACCAGTTAACCCACTGTTCCTAGACCAGTTAACCCACTGTTCCTAGACCAGTTAACCCCACTGTTCCTAGACCAGTTAACCCACTGTTCCTAGACCAGTTAACCCACTGTTCCTAGACCAGTTAACCCACTGTTCCTAGACCAGTTAACCCACTGTTCCTAGACCAGTTAACCCACTGTTCCTAGACCAGTTAACCCACTGTTCCTAGACCAGTTAACCCACTGTTCCTAGACCAGTTAACCCACTGTTCCTAGACCAGTTAAACCACTGTTCCTAGACCAGTTAACCCACTGTTCCTAGACCAGTTAACCCACTGTTCCTAGACCAGTTAACCCACTGTTCCTAGACCAGTTAACCCACTGTTCCTAGACCAATTAACCCACTGTTCCTAGGCCAGTTAACCCACTGTTCCTAGACCAATTAACCCACTGTTCCTAGACCAGTTAACCCACTGTTCCTAGACCAGTTAACCCACTGTTCCTAGGCCAGTTAACCCACTGTTCCTAGGCCAGTTAACCCACTGTTCCTATGACCAGTTAACCCACTGTTCCTAGGCTGTCATTGAAAATAGGAACGTGTTCTTAACTAACTTACTTAAATAAAAGTAAAATAAAACCGAGATCACAGTTCTGTTGGAAACAACTATGAGTAAGAACCAGAAAAGATTAAACCAAAGATCATTTAAAGAGTTTCCAATGAAGACAGTCGTTCTCTTTGGTTTTATACAAACAGCGGACATTTCGTATAGCGATACAAATCTCAGCATTCAATGATCACGTAAATGTACTCTAAATTATTCAACTTTAGTCATCTGGAAAGAATGAGTACAGGAACAATATTTGTCCGTGGAGCCAAGTCAGTCAGCGTTTGCTGGCGTCATATTCCAAGGCTGTAAATTCTCAAATTAGAGTGTATGGAGATTGTGTCTTTAGTGCATGAATCTAATGTCTCGGCTGTAGTTTAAACAGGATGATTGTCGGCAGCCATTTTGAAATGTCAAGGGGGTTAAACCGGCAGTGATAAGTAGGAGGCAGTATTAACTTCTTTGAGTTTTGCCATTTCCATCTCAAGCATCATTTGTAGGAGAATGTATATTACAGCACATCTAAGGTAGAATAGCGAGAGGACTAAAAGAAACGTGTCAGTTGAGCCAGACTACACCAAACAGACAGCATTAAACCACATGCACACAGACAGCATAGTAACCACATGTTCACAGACAGCATAGTAACCACATGTTCACAGACAGCATAGTAACCACATGTTCACAGACAGCATAGTAACCACATGTTCACAGACAGCATAGTAACCACATGTTCACAGACAGCATAGTAACCACATGTTCACAGACAGCATAGTAACCACATGTTCACAGACAGCATAGTAACCACATGTTCACAGACAGCATAGTAACCACATGTTCACAGACAGCATAGTAACCACATGTTCACAGACAGCATAGTAACCACATGTTCACAGACAGCATAGTAACCACATGTTCACAGACAGCATAGTAACCACATGTTCACAGACAGCATAGTAACCACATGTTCACAGACAGCATAGTAACCACATGTTCACAGACAGCATAGTAACCACATGTTCACAGACAGCATAGTAACCACATGTTCACAGACAGCATAGTAACCACATGTTCACAGACAGCATAGTAACCACATGTTCATCTACAGCATAGCAACCACATGCTCACAGACAGCATAGTAACCACATGTTCACAGACAGCATAGTAACCACATGTTCACAGACAGCATAGTAACCACATGTTCACAGACAGCATAGTAACCACATGTTCACAGACAGCATAGTAACCACATGTTCACAGACAGCATAGTAACCACATGTTCACAGACAGTATAGTAACCACATGTACACAGACAGCATAGTAACCACATGTTCACAGACAGCATAGTAACCACATGTTCACAGACAGCATAGTAACCACATGTTCACAGACAGTATAGTAACCACATGTTCACAGACAGCATAGTAACCACATGTTCACAGACAGCATAGTAACCTTTCATAATTAAGACAATTTTTTATTTCAATTATTACTTTTATTCAAGACAGAAAACTAACATTTTCATAAAACTTAGAGATCTGTAAAATAAACCCGGTTCTCGCATTATTTTTCACCGTGAAAAACAGACTTGGTCAGAAACCGAGTAACTTTAATTAGCTGACAGGTTTTCAAGACCCGGACAAACAAGTGTGGAATAGCATGAACCTTTTTTTCTCTAGCCACACAAACTATAGGCTACAGGCTAAGTAAATAACCTGGTAGGCTACAGGCTATTATAATAACCTGGTAGGCTACAGGCTATGTATAATAACCTGGTAGGCTACAGGCTATGTATAATAACCTGGTAGGCTACAGGCTATGTATAATAACCTGGTAGGCTACAGGCTATTATAATAACCTGGTAGGCTACAGGCAATTATAATAACCTGGTAGGCTACAGGCTATTATAATAACCTGGTAGACTACAGGCTAAGTAAATAACCTGGTAGGCTACAGGCTATTATAATAACCTGGTAGGCTACAGGCTAAGTAAATAACCTGGTAGGCTACAGGCTATTATAATAACCTGGTAGGCTACAGGCTATGTATAATAACCTGGTAGGCTACAGGCTATGTATAATAACCTGGTAGGCTACAGGCTATTATAATAACCTGGTAGGCTACAGGCTAAGTAAATAACCTGGTAGGCTACAGGCTATTATAATAACCTGGTAGGCTACAGGCTATTAAATAACCTGGTAGGCTACAGGCTATTATAATAACCTGGTAGGCTACAGGCTAAGTAAATAACCTGGTAGGCTACAGGCTATTATAATAACCTGGTAGGCTACAGGCTAAGTAAATAACCTGGTAGGCTACAGGCTATTATAATAACCTGGTAGGCTACAGGCTATTATAATAACCTGGTAGGCTACAGGCTATTATAATAACCTGGTAGGCTACAGGCTATGTATAATAACCTGGTAGGCTACAGGCTATGTATAATAACCTGGTAGGCTACAGGCTATTATAATAACCTGGTAGGCTACAGGCTATGTATAATAACCTGGTAGGCTACAGGCTATGTATAATAACCTGGTAGGCTACAGGCTATTATAATAACCTGGTAGGCTATAGGCTATGTATAATAACCTGGTAGGCTACAGGCTATTATAATAACCTGGTAGGCTACAGGCTATTATAATAACCTGGTAGGGTACAGGCTATGTATAATAACCTGGTAGGCTACAGGCTATTATAATAACCTGGTAGGCTACAGGCTATTATAATAACCTGGTAGGCTACAGGCTATTATAATAACCTGGTAGGGTACAGGCTATGTATTATAACCTGGTAGGCTACAGGCTATTATAATAACCTGGTAGGCTACAGGCTATTATAATAACCTGGTAGGCTACAGGCTATTATAATAACCTGGTAGGCTACAGGCTATGTATAATAACCTGGTAGAATACAGGCTATTATAATAACCTGGTAGGCTACAGGCTATTATAATAACCTGGTAGGCTACAGGCTATGTATAATAACCTGGTAGGCTACAGGCTATTATAATAACCTGGTAGGCTATAGGCTATTATAATAACCTGGTAGGGTACAGGCTATTATAATAACCTGGTAGGCTATAGGCTATTATAATAACCTGGTAGGGTACAGGCTATGTATAATAACCTGGTAGGCTACAGGCTATTATAATAACCTGGTAGGCTACAGGCTATGTATAATAACCTGGTAGGCTACAGGCTATTATAATAACCTGGTAGGCTATAGGCTATGTATAATAACCTGGTAGGCTACAGGCTATTATAATAACCTGGTAGGCTACAGGCTATTATAATAACCTGGTAGGCTACAGGCTATTATAATAACCTGGTAGGGTACAGGCTATTATAATAACCTGGTAGGCTACAGGCTATTATAATAACCTGGTAGGGTACAGGCTATGTATAATAACCTGGTAGGCTACAGGCTATTATAATAACCTGGTAGGCTACAGGCTATTATAATAACCTGGTAGGCTACAGGCTATTATAATAACCTGGTAGGGCACAGGCTATGTATTATAACCTGGTAGGCTACAGGCTATTATAATAACCTGGTAGGCTACAGGCTATTATAATAACCTGGTAGGCTACAGGCTATTATAATAACCTGGTAGGCTACAGGCTATGTATAATAACCTGGTAGAATACAGGCTATTATAATAACCTGGTAGGCTACAGGCTATTATAATAACCTGGTAGGCTACAGGCTATGTATAATAACCTGGTAGGCTACAGGCTATTATAATAACCTGGTAGGCTATAGGCTATTATAATAACCTGGTAGGGTACAGGCTATTATAATAACCTGGTAGGCTATAGGCTATTATAATAACCTGGTAGGGTACAGGCTATGTATAATAACCTGGTAGGCTACAGGCTATTATAATAACCTGGTAGGCTACAGGCTATTATAATAACCTGGTAGAATACAGGCTATTATAATAACCTGGTAGGCTATAGGCTATTATAATAACCTGGTAGGCTACAGACTATGTATAATAACCTGGTAGGCTACAGGCTATTATAATAACCTGGTAGGGTACAGGCTATTATAATAACCTGGTAGGCTACAGGCTATTATAATAACCTGGTAGGGTACAGGCTATGTATAATAACCTGGTAGGCTACAGGCTATTATAATAACCTGGTAGGCTATAGGCTATTATAATAACCTGGTAGGGTACAGGCTATGTATAATAACCTGGTAGGCTAAAGGCTATTATAATAACCTGGTAGGCTACAGGCTATTATAATAACCTGGTAGGCTATAGGCTATTATAATAACCTGGTAGGCTACAGACTATGTATAATAACCTGGTAGGCTACAGGCTATTATAATAACCTGGTAGGGTACAGGCTATGTATAATAACCTGGTAGGCTACAGGCTATTATAATAACCTGGTAGGCTACAGGCTATTATAATAACCTGGTAGGCTATAGGCTATGTATAATAACCTGGTAGGCTACAGGCTATGTATAATAACCTGGTAGGCTACAGGCTATTATAATAACCTGGTAGAATACAGACTATGTATAATAACCTGGTAGGCTACAGGCTATTATAATAACCTGGTAGGCTACAGTAGGCTATTATAATAACCTGGTAGGCTACAGGCTATTATAATAACCTGGTAGGCTACAGGCTATGTATAATAACCTGGTAGAATACAGGCTATGTATAATAACCTGGTAGGCTACAGGCTATTATAATAACCTGGTAGGCTACAGGCTATTATAATAACCTGGTAGGCTACAGGCTATGTATAATAACCTGGTAGGCTACAGGCTATTATAATAACCTGGTAGGCTATAGGCTATTATAATAACCTGGTAGGCTATAGGCTATTATAATAACCTGGTAGGCTACAGGCTATGTATAATAACCTGGTAGAATACAGGCTATTATAATAACCTGGTAGGCTACAGGCTATTATAATAACCTGGTAGGGTACAGGCTATGTATTATAACCTGGTAGGCTACAGGCTATTATAATAACCTGGTAGGCTACAGGCTATTATAATAACCTGGTAGGGTACAGGCTATGTATAATAACCTGGTAGAATACAGGCTATTATAATAACCTGGTAGGCTATAGGCTATGTATAATAACCTGGTAGGCTACAGGCTATGTATAATAACCTGGTAGGCTACGGGCTATTATAATAACCTGGTAGAATACAGACTATGTATAATAACCTGGTAGGCTACAGGCTATTATAATAACCTGGTAGGCTACAGGCTATTATAATAACCTGGTAGGCTACAGGCGATGTATAATAACCTGGTAGGCTACAGGCTATTATAATAACCTGGTAGAATACAGGCTATTATAATAACCTGGTAGGGTACAGGCTATTATAATAACCTGGTAGGCTATAGGCTGTCTAAATAACCTGGCAGGATGCAGGCTACAGTAAATAACCTGGTAGACTGACCCTGTAGCAAACAAAGAAACAAACAGTAGTGAGTTACTGGGTGGAGGTCCACGGTAGCCTACCAGGTCACAGGGTGGAAAGAGGTGGTTCTTTGCAATCGGCCTCAGTGGCATTCATTTCAGTAAAGATCTGCCACACAAACACTATTTTTGGAAATAAGCAGGTTGGTCTACCAGGTAGATAAAAGCAGGTTGGTCTACCAGGTAGATAAAAGCAGGTTGGTTTACCAGGTAGATAAAAGCAGGTTGGTTTACCAGGTAGATAAAAGCAGGTTGGTTTACCAGGTAGATAAAAGCAGGTTGGTTTACCAGGTAGATAAAAGCAGGTTGGTCTACCAGGTAGATAAAAGCAGGTTGGTCTACCAGGTAGATAAAAGCAGGTTGGTCTACCAGGTAGATAAAAGCAGGTTGGTCTACCAGGTAGATAAAAGCAGGTTGGTCTACTGGATAGATAAAAGCAGGTTGGTCTACCAGGTAGATAAAAGCAGGTTGGTCTACCAGGTAGATAAAAGCAGGTTGGTTTACCAGTTAGAAACAAACAGGTTGGTCTACTGGGTAGATAAAAGCAGGTTAGTTTACCAGGTAGATAAGCAGGTTGGCCTACAAGGTAGATAAAAGCAGGTTGGTCTACTGGATAGATAAAAGCAGGTTGGTTTACCAGGTAGATAAAAGCAGGTTGGTCTACCAGGTAGATAAAAGCAGGTTGGTTTACCAGTTAGAAACAAACAGGTTGGTCTACTAGGTAGATAAAAGCAGGTTAGTTTACCAGGTAGATAAAAGCAGGTTGGTCTACCAGGTAGATAAAAGCAGGTTGGTCTACCAGGTAGATAAAAGCAGGTTGGTCTACCAGGTAGATAAAAGCAGGTTGGTTTACCAGGTAGATAAAAGCAGGTTGGTCTACTGGGTAGATAAAGCAGGTTGGTTTACCTCTCTGTACCCTCTCCTCTCTGTACCCTCCCCACTCTGTACCCTCTCCTCTCTGTACCCTCACCTCTCTGTACCCTCTCCTCTCTGTACCCTCTCCTCTCTGTACCCTCTCCTCTCTGTACCCTCCCCTCTCTGTACCCTTTCCTATCTGTACCCTCCCCTCTCTGTACCTTCCCCTCTCTGTACTCTCTCCTCTCTGTACCCTCCCCTCTCTGTACCCTCTCCTCTCTGTACCCTCTCCTCTCTGTACCCTCCCCTCTCTGTACCCTCCCCTATCTGTACCCTCTCTGTACCCTCTCCTCTCTGTACCCTCCCCTCTCTGTACCCTCTCTGTACCCTCCCCTCTCTGTACCCTCTCCTCTCTGTACCCTCTCTGTACCCTCCCCTCTCTGTACCCTCTCTGTACCCTCTCCTCTCTGTACCCTCTCCTCTCTCTACCCTCTCCTCTCTGTATCCTCCCCTCTCTGTACCCTCCCCTCTCTGTACCCTCTCCTCTCTGTACCCTCCCCTCTCTGTACCCTCTCTGTACCCTCCCCTCTCTGTACCCTCTCCTCTCTGCACCCTCTCCTCTCTGTACCCTCCCCTCTCTGTACCCTCCCCTCTCTGTACCCTCTCCTCTCTGTACCCTCTCCTCTCTGTACCCTCCACTCTCTGTACCCTCTCCTCTTCTCCTCTCTGTACCCTCTCTACCCTCTCCTCTCTGTACCCTCCCCTCTCTGTACCCTCTCCTCTCTGTACCCTCTCCTCTCTGTACCCTCTCCTCTCTGTACCCTCCCCTCTCTGTACCCTCTCTGTACCCTCCCCTCTCTGTACTCTCTCCTCTCTGTACCCTCCCCTCTCTGTACCCTCTCTATCCTCTCCTCTCTGTACCCTCCCCTCTCTGTACCCTCTCCTCTCTGTACCCTCCCCTCTCTGTACCCTCTCCTCTCTGTACCCTCTCCTCTCTGTACCCTCCCCCTCTCTGTACTCTCTCCTCTCTGTACCCTCCCCTCACTGTACCCTCTCCTCTCTGTACCCTCCCCTTTCTGTACCCTCTCCTCTCTGTACCCTCCCCTCTCTGTACCCTCCCCCTCTCTGTACCCTCCACTCTCTGTACCCTCTCCACTCTGTACCCTCTCCTCTCTGTACCCTCTCCTCTCTGTACCCTCCCATCTCTGTACCCTCTCCTCTCTGTACCCTCTCCTCTCTGTACCCTCTCCTCTCTGTACCCTCCCCTCTCTGTACCCTCTCCTCTCTGTACCCTCTCCTCTCTGTACCCTCCCCTCTCTGCACCCTCTCCTCTCTGTACCCTCTCCTCTCTGTACCCTCCCATCTCTGTACCCTCTCCTCTCTGTACCCTCCCCTCTCTGTACCCTCTCCTCTCTGTACCCTCCCCTCTCTGTACCCTCTCCTCTCTGTACCATCTCCTCTCTGTACCCTCTCCTCTCTGTACCCTCTCCTCTCTGTACCCTCCCCTCTCTGTACCCTCTCCTCTCTGTACCCTCTCCTCTCTGTACCCTCCCCTCTCTGTACCCTCTCCTCTCTGTACCCTCCCCTCTCTGTACCCTCTCCTCTCTGTACCCTCCCCTCTCTGTACCCTCTCCTCTCTGTACCCTCTCC
Source organism: Oncorhynchus keta (assembly GCF_023373465.1). Taxonomy (NCBI): domain Eukaryota; kingdom Metazoa; phylum Chordata; class Actinopteri; order Salmoniformes; family Salmonidae; genus Oncorhynchus; species Oncorhynchus keta. The sequence continues at coordinate 52,080,775 of NC_068442.1, forward strand.
TCTCTGTACCCTCTCCTCTCTGTACCATCTCCTCTCTGTACCCTCTCCTCTCTGTACCCTCCCCTCTCTGTACCCTCTCCTCTCTGTACCCTCCCCTCTCTGTACCCCCTCTGTACCCTCTCCTCTCTGTACCCTGTCCTCTCTGTACCCTCTCCTCTCTGTACCCTCCCCTCTCTGTACCCTCTCCTCTCTGTACCCTCTCCTCTCTGTACCCTCTCCTCTCTGTACCCTCTCTGTACTAGGGGTTGAATGGCGGGAACCCGGTTGTTGCATTTGTTTGATGCAATTCAATTCACTCAGGTCCAGCCATTATTGTGAGCCGTCCTCCCCTCTGAAGTCTCCACTGATGTGCTTGTGTGACAGGAGCTGAGATGAGGTGGTTTGAGTTCACACACACACACACACACACACACACACACACACACACACACACACACACACACACACACACACACACACACACACACACACACACACACACACACACACACAGGAGATGAGAGGAGAAGGTTGGTGCATTGAGTGTGGTTCAGCTCGTTCCCAAGGTTTAACATTCTCCTAAGCAGGCAGCCTGGAGAGGAGGGAGGTTCGGTGTTCTGGAGCGACACTTCAGGAAAGCACAAGGCAGCTTTCTTCCAGGAGTTGGCAGCACAGACCAGCATATACCACGCCCTGTCGAGCCAGCGAACAGCCAGGGAATGTGAATTACAGAGTAGCACCGCCTTGATAGCATGCCATGCATTTTAAGGGCGCTTTCTTTTCCCCCACCTGTAGGGAGTTCAAATAAATCCTGGAGCTTCCTGTAGTCACGCAAATGAAAATGCATCTGTTTATAACTACATAACTACATCAACGCAGGAAAACTGGACTAAAAGGGATACAGAGCCTCGAATGGGCATACTAATGAGGGCTTGGTCTGTGCCACTTTAATGGAGCAAGAGCGACATCTAGTGGTTGGATTTAGAAACGTTTTCTACTTTGTGTTGTCAGTAGTCACGTTAACCTGACCATAGACAACAGCAGGGACGACAGTCTGTAGATATGCAGGGACGGCACAAGACTTTAACTACCATTTCAACAAAATTGGGGAGAAAAAGGTGTTAAAAAAATATATATACAACTGAATATTAGGAAGGTGTTCCTAATGTTTAGTATACTCAGTGTATACACTACCGTTCAAAAGTTTGGGGTCACTTAGAAATGTCCTTTTTTTTTTTTTTTTTTTAAGAAAAGCAAAAGAAATGTATCCATTAAAATAACATCAAATTGATCAGAAATACATTGTAGACATTGTTAATGTTGTAAATGACTATTGTAGCTGGAAACGGCTGATTTTTAAAAATGGAATATCTACAAAGGCGTACAGAGGCCCATTATCAGCAACCATCACTCCTGTGTTCCAATGGCACGTTGTGTTAGCTAATCCAAGTTTATCATTTTAAAAGGCTAATTAATCATTAGAAAACCATTTTGCAATCATGTTAGCACAGCTGAAAACTGTTGTCCTGATTAAAGAAGAAATAAAACTGTCCTTCTTTAGACTAGTTGAGTATCTGGAGCATCAGCATTTGTGAGTTCGATTACAGGCTCAAAATGGCCAGAAACAAAGAAGTTTCTTCTGAAACTCGTCAGTCTATTGTTGGTCTGAGAAAAATGAAGGCTATTCCATGAGAGACATTGCCAAGAAACTGAAGATCTGGTACAACACTGTGTACTACTCCCTTCACAGAACAGTGCAAACAGACACAGGTACATTAGAGTATCTAGTTTGAGAAACAGACGCCTCACAAGTCCTCAACTGGCAGCTTCATTAAATAGGACCCGCAAAGCACCAGTCTCAACGTCAACAGTGAAGAGGAGACTCCGGGACGCTGACTGTTCTTTTGCCCATCTTAATCTTTTTATTGGCCAGTCTGATGGCTCTTTTCTTTGCAACTCTGCCTAGAAGGCCAGCATCCAGGAGACTCCTCTTCACTGTTGACGTTGAGACTGGACAGAGGAACTCTGCCTAGAAGGCCAGCATCCCGGAGTCGCCTCTTCACTGTTGACGTTGAGACTGGACAGAGGAACTCTGCCTAGAAGGCCAGCATCCAGGAGTCTCCTCTTCACTGTTGACGTTGAGACTGGACAGAGGAACTCTGCCTAGAAGGCCAGCATCCCGGAGTCGCCTCTTCACTGTTGACGTTGAGACTGGACAGAGGAACTCTGCCTAGAAGGCCAGCATCCAGGAGTCTCCTCTTCACTGTTGACGTTGAGACTGGACAGAGGAACTCTGCCTAGAAGGCCAGCATCCAGGAGTCTCCTCTTCACTGTTGACGTTGAGACTGGACAGAGGAACTCTGCCTAGAAGGCCAGCATCCAGGAGTCTCCTCTTCACTGTTGACGTTGAGACTGGACAGAGGAACTCTGCCTAGAAGGCCAGCATCCCGGAGTCGCCTCTTCACTGTTGACGTTGAGACTGGACGGAGGAACTCTGCCTAGAAGGCCAGCATCCCGGAGTCTCCTCTTCACTGTTGACGTTGAGACTGGTGTTTTGCGGGTACTATTTAATGAAGCTGCCAGTTGAGGTCTTTAGATTTGTGTGTGGTTTAGGGGAATTGTTAAATTAGTTGTTAGATATTACTGCACTGTCAGGAACTAGAAGCACAAGCATTTCGCCACACACATTAACATCTGCTAACCATGTGTGTGTGACCAATCCAATTTGATTTGATGTTCTATTACAGACAGACGTGATAAGCTTGAAACATTTAAGAAACGCTGTCTAGAGAAACTGTTGTTGGTAGTATCTTGATTGTCCATCTGTCTATGAATTGAGTGCTGATGTGATCCACTATGTGTTGGCACCCTATTCCCTATATAGTGCACTACTTTAGACCAGAGTCCTATTCCCTATATAGTGCACTACTTTAGACCAGAGCCCTATTCCCTATATAGTGCACTACTATAGACCAGAGCCCTATTCCCTATATAGTGCACTACTTTAGACCAGGGCCCTATTCCCTATATAGTGCACTACTTTAGACCAGAGCCCTATTCCCTATATAGTGCACTACTTTAGACCAGAGGCCTATTCCCTATGTAGTGCACTAATTTAGACCAGAGCCCTATTCCCTATGTAGTGCACTACTTTAAACCAGAGCCCTATTTTACCCTCATTAGTGCTCCTATTCCCTATGTAGTGCCAATTTCCAGAGCCCTATTCCCTAAGTGTTTACTTTAGACCAGAGCCCTATTCCCTATATAGTACATTACTTTAGACTTGTCTCATAGTGCACTACTTTAGACCAGAGCCCTATTCCCTATATAGTGCACTACTTTAGACCAGAGCCCTATTCCCTATGTAGTGCACTACTTTAGACCAGAGCCCTATTCCCTATATAGTGCACTACTTTAGACCAGAGGCCTATTCCCTATGTAGTGCACTAATTTAGACCAGAGCCCTATTCCCTATGTAGTGCACTACTTTAGACCAGAGCCCTATTCCCTATATAGTGCACTACTTTAGACCAAAGCCCCTATTTCCTATGTAGTGCACTACTTTAGACCAGAGCCCTATTCCCTATATAGTGACCAGAGCCCTATTCCCTATGTAATGCACTACAAAAAAATATAAATATTTTACCCTCATTTCTCCCCAACCTACTATCTTGTCTCATCGCTACAACTCCCGCTTCTTGTCCTCCGAAACACAACCCCAACCAAGCCGCACTGCATCCAACCCGGGAGGCCCCGTAGTGCACTACTTTTTGACCAGGGCCAATAGTGTAAAGATGTGCACTACATAGGGAATAGGGTGCCGTTTGGAACCTCATGCACTGTAAAAAGGTTTTTTTTCTGTCATCAACAGTAAAACACTGTATGTAGAAATTTAGATAAAAAAAAAAACCCTAAGTGCGTTTTACAACATTAATGCCGTAGATCGCACTGCATTGTGGGTAAAAATGCAGAAAAATACTGTTATTATGTAGCTGGAAGCCTCCTGTAAAAATGACTCTAACATACCGTATGTCTTTACAGGGTTTATGCCTCATGTAGATTAAAATGTTACAGTTACAGGCGCCGACATCATGCTGTCTCGGGTGAGACACATTAAGCGCAGACTATTTTAGTAAATATCTTCTTGAAGCGACTCTGAAGTGGAATAATATTTTCAGCAGCTGCTGGCTAGGTACCTTGTCCTGTTTAATACTTATATTTATTGCGAGTCAACGTTGAATGACTGCATATTTTCTTAGCTAACATAGCTAGCTAGTTAGCATAGCTAGCCAGTTAGCATAGCTAGCCAGTTAGCATAGCTAGCCAGTTAGCATAGCTAGCTAGTTAGCATAGCTAGACCAGTTAGCATAGCTAGCTAGTTAGCTCAAGTTGACACAAGGCATTTAGGTTTGCTTGTGAATATCTTGCTGTGCGACCTAGAAAAACATCACCCAGGTAATAATTGACAGGTATTTATACCAATTACTACAGAGAAATGTTTTCTTTCTAGCAGTTGACCAATTTATTACAGGCTCAATGTTTTTTTTCTTTTTCTTTTTTTTTTAAGATAGAAGGGCCGTATTTTACACATACCGGCAAACAACGTCGTGGTCCGTACTCACAAGCCAATAAAGCCGATTTGAATGGCACTAGTGAGTGTTGTATCGATCTGCCTGCCCGAGCCAAAGGTGCAATGGGCAGATTTAGCCTATCACAGTGTCGACGATGGTAGCTAATAACACTGCCATTTTGTTTCTTCTCCATCCCACGATTACATTTGAAATAGGACGGCAGCCTAAACAAGAAAGAACTAATAGATCTAGATGTGATATATTATACCCTGATATAGTCTAGTCAATGGGGATGAAAGGCAACAACACGAGGACAGAGGACAGAGGACAGAGGACAGAGGATAGACGACAGAGGACAGAGGACAGACGATAGAGGGCAGAGGACAGAGGACAGAGGATAGAGGACAGAGGACAGAGGACAGAGGACAGAGGATAGAGGATAGAGGATAGAGGATAGAGGACAGAGGACAGAGGATAGAGGACAGAGGACAGAGGACAGAGGACAGAGGACAGAGGACAGAGGACAGAGGACAGAGGATAGAGGACAGAGGACAGAGGACAGAGGACAGAGGATAGAGGACAGAGGACAGAGGACAGAGGATAGAGGACAGAGGATAGAGGACAGAGGATAGAGGACAGAGGACAGAGGACAGAGGACAGAGGACAGAGGACAGAGGACAGAGGACAGAGGACAGAGGACAGAGGACAGAGGATAGAGGACAGAGGACAGAGGACAGAGGACAGAGGACAGAGGACAGAGGACAGAGGACAGAGGACAGAGGACAGAGGACAGAGGACAGAGGACAGAGGACAGAGGACAGAGGACAGAGGACAGAGGACAGAGGACAGAGGACAGAGGACAGAGGACAGAGGACAGAGGATAGAGGACAGAGGACAGAGGACAGAGGATAGAGGACAGAGGACAGAGGACAGAGGACAAAGGACAAAGGATAGAGGACACAGGACAGAGGACAGAGGACTCTGTGTGATAAGGGTTCACTCGGCTCTCAGCTGCACAACATACAAGTATGTGATTTGTTTTGTTTTACAGGCCAGGAGCTTCTCCCCGGCTAACAGTTTAATTCATACAACATGGTTCCCATATAATGTTACAGTATTAATAAACTTGTTCCCTGTTTTATTTATGTATTACATGTTTTACCTTTGTTTAATTTAACCAGGTAGGCCAGTAGAGAACATGTTCTCATTTATAACTGCGACCTGGCCAAGATAAAGCAGAGCAGTTCGACACAGAGTTACACGTGGAGTAAAACAAACAAACAGTCAATAATACAGTAGGAAAATAAGTCTATATACGATGTGAGCAAATGAGGTGAGATGAGGCAATGAAAACAAGGCTATGGTGGCGAAGTAAATACAATATAGCAATTAAAAACACTGGAATTGTTGATTTGCAGTAGGTGAATGTGTGCAAAGTAGAAATACTGGGGTACTGTACCAGTAGTATGCACAGAAAGAAATGAAAGGGTTGTGAGTCTGGTAAAAGAATCTGATGTATTGTAGCTATGGCAATGTTTTATTAGTTAGCTGGGGTTTGAAGTATCAAATCAAATCAAAATGTATTTATAAAGCCTTTCTGACATCAGCTGTATATACTGTACTCTACATCATCGACTGCATCCTTATGTAATACATGTATCACTAGCCACTTTAACTATGCCACTTTGTTTACTTTGTCTACATACTCATCTCATATGTATATACTGTACTCGATACCATCTACTGTATGCTGCCCTGTACCATCACTCATTCATATATCCTTATGTACATATTCTTTATCCCCTTACACTGTGTATAAGACAGTAGTTTTGGATTTGTTAGTTAGATTACTTGTTGGTTATCACTGCATTGTCGGAACTAGAAGCACAAGCATTTCGCTACACTCACATTAACATCTGCTAACCATGTGTATGTGACAAATAAAATTTTATTTGATTTGATTTGATATCTCAAAGTGCTGTACAGAAACCCAGCCTAAAAGTAGGATATATCTAGATCTCTTATTTGTATTTGTTCAATGCCTCTATTGATTTCATAAATCATATTGGATGTGTGCTGTAGGTTGGAATCAACCAGAGGAAGATGAACCCTGAAGATGAGACGTAGTGCACGACAAGGTGGCCCAGAGGAAGATGAACCCTGAAGATGAGACGTAGTGCACGACAAGGTGGTCCAGAGGAAGATGAACCCTGAAGATGAGACGTAGTGCACGACAAGGTGGCCCAGAGGAAGATGAACCCTGAAGATGAGACGTAGTGCACGACAAGGTGGTCCAGAGGAAGATGAACCCTGAAGATGAGACGTAGTGCACGACAAGGTGGTCCAGAGGAAGATGAACCCTGAAGATGAGACGTAGTGCACGACAAGGTGGTCCAGAGGAAGATGAACCCTGAAGATGAGACGTAGTGCACGACAAGGTGGTCCAGAGGAAGATGAACCCTGAAGATGAGACGAAGTGCACGACAAGATGGCCCAGAGGAAGATGAACCCTGAAGATGAGACGTAGTGCACGACAAGGTGGCCCAGAGGAAGATGAACCCTGAAGATGAGACGTAGTGCACGACAAGGTGGCCCAGAGGAAGATGAACCCTGAAGATGAGACGTAGTGCACGACAAGATGGCCCAGAGGAAGATTAACTCACATTGATTAAGGACATGCACCTGATTACACACAGAAGTAGGCCTATAGGCTACCTGGCCTGCGCACAAATGTAATGTAGGTATATAAATGTTCTCATTTGGGGATCTGAGAGTGTTTCTGATTGGCTTAAAGCACCATCACTAATGAGCTGTGGAGCTTCTCAAAGTCATGTTTTCTTCACCTCAAACAGCAAGCAAATAAAGTCTGTTTTTACAACAATTGTTGAATGACAATAGTTCCTCAATGTATTAGAAAAATATTTCCAGCTACCTCTCTCTCTTTCGATAGCCACTCAGTGTGAAAGGGAAAAATGTGATGTTCTGATCCAGTGAAAAGCTCATAAAATAGGGCCTTAACTTATTACTTCTTATCCCTCACGTAAATAGCCTACAGCTGTGCTTGTCCCGAGTTCACTGGCTGGGAAACTCTGAGGGCCCAGAATATGGCCCAGAATATGTTATACATTGTTGCAGGTTTGCTAGTGCAAGCTTCAGGCCAGACCCAAGTTAATAGTTGATACAATGTTTCCAGTTCATTGCTGACAGGCCATGTGTAGCCAATGTGATTCATAGGATATTTATTTTTATCCGGATATTTTCTACCTGCAGTCTGCAATGTTTTTATTTGTTGGCTTTATAGGCTATTGTTACATAGTTGTTCATGTCAATATAATTTATTTTTAGGTTTGTGTCATTTTCATTTAGATTTGGAAGGAATTTTGATAAACCACATGACAATGGTTTGGAGATATGAAGAAGACCTTATTATAAACTAAATGAAACTGTTCCACGAAAATGTGCATATGAATCGGTAGAAATTGTCAGATAAATTGGCATTCCAAATAAGAAAGGTTGCAGACTCCTCGTGTAGACTATTTACGGCAACTTCATTTGAGTAACGACAGAATCTATGAAAGCCAGCAGGAGCGGGAGGAGGATGGTCGGATCAGATTATTTTGATCTCTGACTCCCTCTTGAGTCATTTGTGTTTTATTTCATCAAACAGGTTTAATTAAAACGCATAGTGTGTCTCTATATATGTCTAAATACACATAAAAAAGAACAGGTTACTTTTGGTCTACCAATATTTGTTTTATTCGGAGACAGCCCTAATCTGATGGTTCAGGGTGTAAAGGGTAGAGGATAGATCTCAGAGACAGCCCTAATCTGATGGCTCAGAGTGTAAAGGGCAGAGGATAGATCTCAGAGACAGCCCTAATCTGATGGCTCAGGGTGTAAAGGGCAGAGGATAGATCTCAGAGACAGCCCTAATCTGATGGCTCAGGGTGTAAAGGGCAGAGGATAGATCTCAGAGACAGCCCTAATCTGATGGCTCAGGGTGTAAAGGGCAGAGGATAGATCTCGGAGACAGCCCTAATCTGATGGTTCAGGGTGTAAAGGGCAGAGGATAGATCTCGGAGACAGCCCTAATCTGATGGCTCAGAGTGTGAAAGGTAGAGGATAGATCTCAGAGACAGCTCTAATCTGATGGCTCAGGGTGTAAAGGGCAGAGGATAGATCTCGGAGACAGCCCTAATCTGATGGCTCAGAGTGTGAAAGGTAGAGGATAGATCTCAGAGACAGCCCTAATCTGATGGCTCAGGGTGTAAAGGGCAGAGGATAGATCTCGGAGACAGCCCTAATCTGATGGCTCAGAGTGTGAAAGGTAGAGGATAGATCTCAGAGACAGCCCTAATCTGATGGCTCAGGGTGTAAAGGGCAGAGGATAGATCTCGGAGACAGCCCTAATCTGATGGTTCAGGGTGTAAAGGGCAGAGGATAGATCTCGGAGACAGCCCTAATCTGATGGCTCAGGGTGTGAAAGGCAGAGGATAGATCTCAGAGACAGCCCTAATCTGATGGCTCAGGGTGTGAAAGGCAGGGGATAGATCTCAGAGACAGCCCTAATCTGATGGCTCAGGGTGTGAAAGGCAGATGATAGATCTCAGAGACAGCCCTAATCTGATGGCTCAGGGTGTGAAAGGCAGAGGATAGATCTCAGAGACAGCCCTAATCTGATGGCTCAGGGTGTGAAAGGCAGATGATAGATCTCAGAGACAGCCCTAATCTGATGGCTCAGGGTGTAAAGGGCAGAGGATAGATCTCAGAGACAGCCCTAATCTGATGGCTCATGGTGTAAAGGGCAGAGGATAGATCTCAGAGACAGCCCTAATCTGATGGCTCATGGTGTAAAGGGCAGAGGATAGATCTCAGAGACAGCCCTAATCTGATAGCTCAGGGTGTGAAAGGTAGAGGATAGATCTCAGAGACAGCCCTAATCTGATGGTTCAGGGTGTAAAGGGCAGAGGATAGATCTCAGAGACAGCCCTAATCTGATGGCTCAGGGTGTAAAGGGCAGAGGATAGATCTCAGAGACAGCCCTAATCTGATGGCTCAGGGTGTAAAGGGCAGAGGATAGATCTCAGAGACAGCCCTAATCTGATGGCTCAGGGTGTAAAGGGCAGAGGATAGATCTCAGAGACAGCCCTAATCTGATGGCTCAGAGTGTGAAAGGTAGAGGATAGATCTCGGAGACAGCCCTAATCTGATGGCTCAGAGTGTGAAAGGCAGATGATAGATCTCGGAGACAGCCCTAATCTGATGGCTCAGGGTGTAAAGGGCAGAGGATAGATCTCAGAGACAGCCCTAATCTGATGGCTCAGGGTGTAAAGGGCAGAGGATAGATCTTAGAGACAGCCCTAATCTGATGGCTCAGGGTGTAAAGGGCAGAGGATAGATCTCAGAGACAGCCCTAATCTGATGGCTCAGGGTGTAAAGGGCAGAGGATAGATCTCAGAGACAGCCCTAATCTGATGGCTCAGGGTGTAAAGGGCAGAGGATAGATCTCAGAGACAGCCCTAATCTGATGGCTCAGAGTGTGAAAGGTAGAGGATAGATCTCGGAGACAGCCCTAATCTGATGGCTCAGAGTGTGAAAGGCAGATGATAGATCTCGGAGACAGCCCTAATCTGATGGCTCAGGGTGTAAAGGGCAGAGGATAGATCTCAGAGACAGCCCTAATCTGATGGCTCAGGGTGTAAAGGGCAGAGGATAGATCTCAGAGACAGCCCTAATCTGATGGCTCAGGGTGTAAAGGGCAGAGGATAGATCTCAGAGACAGCCCTAATCTGATGGCTCAGGGTGTAAAGGGCAGAGGATAGATCTCGGAGACAGCCCTAATCTGATGGCTCAGGGTGTAAAGGGCAGAGGATAGATCTCAGAGACAGCCCTAATCTGATGGCTCAGGGTGTAAAGGGCAGAGGATAGATCTCAGAGACAGCCCTAATCTGATGGCTCAGGGTGTAAAGGGCAGAGGATAGATCTCAGAGACAGCCCTAATCTGATGGCTCAGGGTGTAAAGGGCAGAGGATAGATCTCAGAGACAGCCCTAATCTGATGGCTCAGAGTGTGAAAGGCAGATGATAGATCTCAGAGACAGCCCTAATCTGATGGCTCAGAGTGTAAAGGGCAGAGGATAGATCTCAGAGACAGCCCTAATCTGATGGCTCAGGGTGTAAAGGGCAGAGGATAGATCTCAGAGACAGCCCTAATCTGATGGCTAGGGGGTAAAGGGCAGAGGATAGATCTCAGAGACAGCCCTAATCTGATGGCTCAGGGTGTAAAGGGCAGAGGATAGATCTCAGAGACAGCCCTAATCTGATGGCTCAGGGTGTAAAGGGCAGAGGATAGATCTCAGAGACAGCCCTAATCTGATGGCTCAGGGTGTAAAGGGCAGAGGATAGATCTCAGAGACAGCCCTAATCTGATGGCTCAGGGTGTAAAGGGCAGAGGATAGATCTCAGAGACAGCCCTAATCTGATGGCTCAGGGTGTAAAGGGCAGAGGATAGATCTCAGAGACAGCCCTAATCTGATGGCTCAGGGTGTAAAGGGCAGAGGATAGATCTCAGAGACAGCCCTAATCTGATGGCTCAGGGTGTAAAGGGCAGAGGATAGATCTCAGAGACAGCCCTAATCTGATGGCTCAGGGTGTAAAGGGCAGAGGATAGATCTCAGAGACAGCCCTAATCTGATGGCTCAGGGTGTAAAGGGCAGAGGATAGATCTCAGAGACAGCCCTAATCTGATGGCTCAGGGTGTAAAGGGCAGAGGATAGATCTCAGAGACAGCCCTAATCTGATGGCTCAGGGTGTAAAGGGCAGAGGATAGATATCAGAGACAGCCCTAATCTGATGGCTCAGGGTGTGAAAGGCAGATGATAGATCTCAGAGACAGCCCTAATCTGATGGCTCAGAGTGTGAAAGGCAGATGATAGATCTCAGAGACAGCCCTAATCTGATGGCTCAGAGTGTGAAAGGTAGAGGATAGATCTCGGAGACAGCCCTAATCTGATGGCTCAGGGTGTGAAAGGCAGAGGATAGATCTCAGAGACAGCCCTAATCTGATGGCTCAGGGTGTAAAGGGCAGAGGATAGATCTCAGAGACAGCCCTAATCTGATGGCTCAGGGTGTAAAGGGCAGAGGATAGATCTCAGAGACAGCCCTAATCTGATGGCTCAGGGTGTAAAGGGCAGAGGATAGATCTCAGAGACAGCCCTAATCTGATGGCTCAGGGTGTAAAGGGCAGAGGATAGATCTCAGAGACAGCCCTAATCTGATGGCTCAGGGTGTAAAGGGCAGAGGATAGATCTCAGAGACAGCCCTAATCTGATGGCTCAGGGTGTAAAGGGCAGAGGATAGATCTCAGAGACAGCCCTAATCTGATGGCTCAGGGTGTAAAGGGCAGAGGATAGATCTCAGAGACAGCCCTAATCTGATGGCTCAGGGTGTAAAGGGCAGAGGATAGATCTCAGAGACAGCCCTAATCTGATGGCTCAGGGTGTAAAGGGCAGAGGATAGATCTCGGAGGATGAGAACAGAGGAGAGAGAGTCAGGTTTGGCAGCGCGGAGGAGCCACCATGATCTTAATTTGTTGTTTGAAAAGTCCTGAAGTAGGTTGGTGGAAACCTTTCTGTGACAGCGTCAACTCCCCGAGGGACTTGTCACACACTCACACGCAATGCCGATGGCTGTCACAGTTAAAAACCTTATGAATGCAACTGCTCTTAAATCTGAGTGGAGAGAGCCACGCCAGATTACATAGGTGGTGGCCCATTTGGAGCCCTCTGACAGTGTGAATTATACATACGGAGTGTGACAACTTTAAATGCCTCTCCTGTCAGTGAGGGGCCCTGTCATTATAAATAGATGTGTGTCCTAATGCTTTGTAAAATGTATTATTAATGTGTTTGCCACAAACCCATAAACTGGCTTTCGGCTCCACCATTCAGTCAGACCTCATGCTTTTGTTTGTCTATGGGTTATACTTACGTCCATGGTTCTACCCAGCCCTGTAAATGTGTTCCAGCCCTGTAACTGTGTTCCAGCCCTGTAACTGTGTGTTCCAGCCCTGTAACTGTGTGTTCCAGCCCTGTAACTGTGTCCCAGCCCTGTAACCGTGTGTTCCAGCCCTGTAACTGTGTGTCCCAGCTCTGTAACTGTGTGTTCCAGCCCTGTAAATGTGTTCCAGCCCTGTAACTGTGTCCCAGCCCTGTAACTGTGTCCCAGCCCTGTAACTGTGTGTTCCAGCCCTGTAACTGTGTTCCAGCCCTGTAACTGTGTCCCAGCCCTGTAACTGTGTGTTCCAGCCCTGTAACTGTGTCCCAGCCCTGTAACTGTGTGTTCCAGCCCTGTAACTGTGTTCCAGCCCTGTAACTGTGTGTTCCAGCCCTGTAACTGTGTGTCCCAGCTCTGTAACTGTGTGTCCCAGCCCTGTAACTGTGTCCCAGCCCTGTAACTGTGTTCCAGCCCTGTAACTGTGTTCCAGCCCTGTAACTGTGTCCCAGCCCTGTAACTGTGTGTTCCAGCCCTGTAACTGTGTGTTCCAGTCCTATAACCGTGTGTTCCAGCCCTGTAACTGTGTGTTCCAGCCCTGTAACTGTGTCTTCCAGTCCTGTAACTGTGTCCCAGCCCTGTAACTGTGTGTCCCAGCCCTGTAACTGTGTCCCAGCCCTGTAACTGTGTGTCCCAGCCCTGTAACTGTGTTCCAGCCCTGTAACTGTGTGTTCCAGCCCTGTAACCGTGTGTTCCAGCCCTGTAACTGTGTGTTCCAGCCCTGTAACCATGTGTTCCAGCCCTGTAACTGTGTGTTCCAGCCCTGTAACTGTGTGTTCTAGCCCTGTAACTGTGTTCCAGCCCTGTAACTGTGTGTTCCAGCCCCGTAACTGTGTGTTCCAGCCCTGTAACTGATTGTCCCAGCCCTGTAACTGTGTGTTCCAGCCCTGTAACTGTGTTCCAGCCCTGTAACTGTGTGTTCCAGCCCCGTAACTGTGTGTTCCAGCCCTGTAACTGTGTGTTCCAGCCCTGTAACTGTGTCCCAGCCCTGTAACTGTGTGTTCCAGCCCTGTAACCATGTGTTCCAGCCCTGTAACTGTGTGTTCCAGCCCTGTAACTGTGTGTTCCAGCCTTGTAACTGTGTGTTCCAGCCCTGTAACTGTGTGTTCCAGCCCTGTAACTGTGTGTTCCAGCCCCGTAACTGCGTGTTCCAGCCCCGTAACTGTGTGTTCCAGCCCTGTAACTGTGTGTTCCAGCCCTGTAACTGTGTGTCCCAGCCCTGTAACTGTGTCCCAGCCCTGTAACTGTGTGTCCCAGCACTGTAACTGTGTGTTCCAGCCCTGTAACTGTGTGTTCCAGCCCTGTAACTGTGTGTCCCAGCCCTGTAACTGTGTCCCAGCCCTGTAACTGTGTGTTCCAGCCCTGTAAATGTGTGATCCAGCCCTGTAACTCTGTGTTCCAGCCCTGTAACTGTGTGTTCCAGCCCTGTAAATGTGTGTTCCAGCCCTGTAACTCTGTGTTCCAGCCCTGTAAATGTGTGTTCCAGCCCTGCAACCGTGTGTTCCAGCCCTGTAACTGTGTTCCAGCCCTGTAACTGTGTGTCCCAGCCCTGTAACTGTGTTCCAGTCCTGTACCTGTGTTCCAGTCCTGTAACTGCGTTCCAGCCCTGTAACTGCGTTCCAGCCCTGTAACTGTGATCCAGCCCTGTACCTGTGTTCCAGTCCTGTAACTGCGTTCCAGCCCTGTAACTGCGTTCCAGCCCTGTAACTGTGTCCCAGCCCTGTAACTGTGTCTTCCAGTCCTATAACCGTGTGTTCCAGCCCTGTAACTGTGTCCCAGCCCTGTAACTGTGTCCCAGCCCTGTAACTGTGTCCCAGCCCTGTAACTGTGTTCCAGTCCTGTAACTGTGTCTTCCAGTCCTATAACCGTGTGTTCCAACCCTGTAACTGTGTCCCAGCCCTGTAACTGTGTCCCAGCCCTGTAACTGTGTTCCAGCCCTGTAACTGTGTCCCAGCCCTGTAACTGTGTCCCAGCCCTGTAACTGTGTCCCAGCCCTGTAACTGTGTCCCAGCCCTGTAACTGTGTCCCAGCCCTGTAACTGTGTTCCAGCCTTGTAACTGTGTCCCAGCCCTGTAACTGTGTTCCAGCCCTGTAACTGTGTCCCAGCCCTGTAACTGTGTCCCAGCCCTGTAACTGTGTGTTCCAGCCCTGTAACTGTGTCCCAGCCCTGTAACTGTGTGTTCCAGCCCTGTAAATGTGTCTTCCAGCCCTGTAAATGTGTGTCCCAGCCCTGTAACTGTGTCCCAGCCCTGTAACTATGTTCCAGCCCTGTAACTGTGTCTTCCAGTCCTATAACCGTGTGTTCCAGCCCTGTAACTGTGTGTTCCAGCCCTGTAACTGTGTGTTCCAGCCCCGTAACTGCGTGTTCCAGCCCCGTAACTGTGTGTTCCAGCCCTGTAACTGTGTGTTCCAGCCCTGTAACTGTGTGTCCCAGCCCTGTAACTGTGTCCCAGCCCTGTAACTGTGTGTCCCAGCCCTGTAACTGTGTGTTCCAGCCCTGTAACTGTGTGTTCCAGCCCTGTAACTGTGTGTCCCAACCCTGTAACTGTGTCCCAGCCCTGTAACTGTGTGTTCCAGCCCTGTAAATGTGTGATCCAGCCCTGTAACTCTGTGTTCCAGCCCTGTAACTGTGTGTTCCAGCCCTGTAACTGTGTGTTCCAGCCCTGTAACTGTGTTCCAGCCCTGCAACCGTGTGTTCCAGCCCTGTAACTGTGTTCCAGCCCTGTAACTGTGTGTCCCAGCCCCGTAACTGTGTTCCAGTCCTGTACCTGTGTTCCAGTCCTGTAACTGCGTTCCAGCCCTGTAACTGCGTTCCAACCCTGTAACTGTGTTCCAGCCCTGTACCTGTGTTCCAGTCCTGTAACTGCGTTCCAGCCCTGTAACTGCGTTCCAGCCCTGTAACTGTGTCCCAGCCCTGTAACTGTGTCTTCCAGTCCTATAACCGTGTGTTCCAGCCCTGTAACTGTGTCCCAGCCCTGTAACTGTGTCCCAGCCCTGTAACTGTGTCCCAGCCCTGTAACTGTGTTCCAGTCCTGTAACTGTGTCTTCCAGTCCTATAACCGTGTGTTCCAGCCCTGTAACTGTGTCCCAGCCCTGTAACTGTGTCCCAGCCCTGTAACTGTGTTCCAGCCCTGTAACTGTGTCCCAGCCCTGTAACTGTGTCCCAGCCCTGTAACTGTGTCCCAGCCCTGTAACTGTGTCCCAGCCCTGTAACTGTGTTCCAGCCCTGTAACTGTGTCCCAGCCCTGTAACTGTGTTCCAGCCCTGTAACTGTGTCCCAGCCCTGTAACTGTGTCCCAGCCCTGTAACTGTGTGTTCCAGCCCTGTAACTGTGTCCCAGCCCTGTAACTGTGTGTTCCAGCCCTGTAAATGTGTGTTCCAGCCCTGTAAATGTGTGTCCCAGCCCTGTAACTGTGTCCCAGCCCTGTAACTATGTTCCAGCCCTGTAACTGTGTCTTCCAGTCCTATAACCGTGTGTTCCAGCCCTGTAACTGTGTGTTCCAGCCCTGTAACTATGTCCCAGCCCTGTAACCGTGTGTTCCAGCCCTGTAACTGTGTGTTCCAGCCCTGTAACTGTGTGTCCCAGCCCTGTAACCGTGTACCAGCCCAGTAACTGTGTTCCAGCCCTGTAACTGTGTCCCAGCCCTGTAACTGTGTCCCAGCCCTGTAACTGTGTGTTCCAGCCCTGTAACTGTGTCCCAGCCCTGTAACTGTGTGTTCCAGCCCTGTAAATGTGTGTTCCAGCCCTGTAAATGTGTGTCCCAGCCCTGTAACTGTGTCCCAGCCCTGTAACTGTGTCCCAGCCCTGTAACTGTGTCCCAGCCCTGTAACTGTGTCCCAGCCCTGTAACTGTGTGTTCCAGCCCTGTAACTGTGTGTTCCAGCCCCGTAACTGCGTGTTCCAGCCCCGTAACTGTGTGTTCCAGCCCTGTAACTGTGTGTTCCAGCCCTGTAACTGTGTGTCCCAGCCCTGTAACTGTGTCCCAGCCCTGTAACTGTGTGTCCCAGCCCTGTAACTGTGTGTTCCAGCCCTGTAACTGTGTGTTCCAGCCCTGTAACTGTGTGTCCCAGCCCTGTAACTGTGTCCCAGCCCTGTAACTGTGTGTTCCAGCCCTGTAAATGTGTGATCCAGCCCTGTAACTCTGTGTTCCAGCCCTGTAACTGTGTGTTCCAGCCCTGTAACTGTGTGTTCCAGCCCTGTAACTGTGTTCCAGCCCTGCAACCGTGTGTTCCAGCCCTGTAACTGTGTTCCAGCCCTGTAACTGTGTGTCCCAGCCCCGTAACTGTGTTCCAGTCCTGTACCTGTGTTCCAGTCCTGTAACTGCGTTCCAGCCCTGTAACTGCGTTCCAACCCTGTAACTGTGTTCCAGCCCTGTACCTGTGTTCCAGTCCTGTAACTGCGTTCCAGCCCTGTAACTGCGTTCCAGCCCTGTAACTGTGTCCCAGCCCTGTAACTGTGTCTTCCAGTCCTATAACCGTGTGTTCCAGCCCTGTAACTGTGTCCCAGCCCTGTAACTGTGTCCCAGCCCTGTAACTGTGTCCCAGCCCTGTAACTGTGTTCCAGTCCTGTAACTGTGTCTTCCAGTCCTATAACCGTGTGTTCCAGCCCTGTAACTGTGTCCCAGCCCTGTAACTGTGTCCCAGCCCTGTAACTGTGTTCCAGCCCTGTAACTGTGTCCCAGCCCTGTAACTGTGTCCCAGCCCTGTAACTGTGTCCCAGCCCTGTAACTGTGTCCCAGCCCTGTAACTGTGTTCCAGCCCTGTAACTGTGTCCCAGCCCTGTAACTGTGTTCCAGCCCTGTAACTGTGTCCCAGCCCTGTAACTGTGTCCCAGCCCTGTAACTGTGTGTTCCAGCCCTGTAACTGTGTCCCAGCCCTGTAACTGTGTGTTCCAGCCCTGTAAATGTGTGTTCCAGCCCTGTAAATGTGTGTCCCAGCCCTGTAACTGTGTCCCAGCCCTGTAACTATGTTCCAGCCCTGTAACTGTGTCTTCCAGTCCTATAACCGTGTGTTCCAGCCCTGTAACTGTGTGTTCCAGCCCTGTAACTATGTCCCAGCCCTGTAACCATGTGTTCCAGCCCTATAACCGTGTGTTCTAGCCCTGTAACTGTGTTCCAGTCCTATAACCGTGTGTTCTAGCGTTCTAGAGTTAAGCTTAGGCATTAACTTCGTATGGTTAATGTTAGGGTTGCTAATTGTTTACTCCATGTGTAACTCTGTTGTCTGTTCACACTGCTATGCTTTATCTTGGCCAGGTCGCAGTTGCAAATGAGAACTTGTTCTCAACTAGCCTACCTGGTTAAATAAAGGTGAAATAAATAAAAATAAAATAAAAGGGTTAAGGTTAGGCATTAACTCCGTATGGTTAATGTTAGGGTTAAGGTTAGCCATTAACTCCATATGGTTAATGTTAGGGTTAAGGTTAGGCATTAACTCCGTATGGTTAATGTTAGGGTTAAGGTTAGCCATTAACTCCATATGGTTAATGTTAGGGTTAAGGTTAGGCATTAACTCCGTATGGTTAGGGTTAAGGTTAGGCATTAACTCCGTATGGTTAGGGTTAAGGTTAGGCATTAAACTCCGTATGGTTAATGTTAGGGTTAAGGTTAGGCATTAACTCCGTATGGTTAATGTTAGGGTTAAGGTTAGGCATTAACTCCGTATGGTTGATGTTAGGGTTAAGGTTAGGCATTAACTCCGTATGGTTAATGTTAGGGTTAAGGTTAGGCATTAACTCCGTATGGTTAGGGTTAAGGTTAGGCATTAACTCCGTATGGTTAGGGTTAAGGTTAAGGTTAGGCATTAACTCCGTATGGTTAGGGTTAAGGTTAAGGTTAGGCATTAACTCCGTATGGTTAGGGTTAAGGTTAAGGTTAGGCATTAACTCCGTATGGTTAGGGTTAAGGTTAAGGTTAGGCATTAACTCCGTATGGTTAGGGTTAAGGTTAAGGTTAGGCATTAACTCCGTATGGTTAGGGTTAAGGTTAAGGTTAGGCATTAACTCCGTATGGTTAGGGTTAAGGTTAAGGTTAGGCATTAACTCCGTATGGTTAGGGTTAAGGTTAAGGTTAGGCATTAACTCCGTATGGTTAGGGTTAAGGTTAAGGTTAGGCATTAACTCCGTATGGTTATGGTTAAGGTTAAGGTTAGGCATTAACTCCGTATGGTTAGGGTTAAGGTTAAGGTTAGGCATTAACTCCGTATGGTTATGGTTAAGGTTTGGGATAAAGCAAAAGTTATCAAACTATTGCTGAATTCGCAATAGAACACGCAAGCCAGATCCTCAAAAGTTCAACAACAAACAGATTATTCCGTCTTAAATTTTATTGATTATTTATTTTAGGACCTGAGGTTGGATTAGGAACGTTGTTACCTTAGGTTGGATTAGAAACGTTGATACCTTAGGTTGGATTAGAAACGTTGATACCTGAGGTTGGATTAGAAACGTTGATACCTTAGGTTGGATTAGAAACGTTGATACCTGAGGTTGGATTAGAAACGTTGATACCTGAGGTTGGATTAGAAACGTTGATACCTTAGGTTGGATTAGAAACGTTGTTACCTTAGGTTGGATTAGAAACGTTGATACCTGAGGTTGGATTAGAAACGTTGATACCTGAGGTTGGATTAGAAACGTTGATACTTTAGGTTGGATTAGAAACGTTGATACCTGAGGTTGGATTAGGAACATTGATACCTGAGGTTGGATTAGGAACGTTGATACCTGAGGTTGGATTAGAAACGTTGATACCTTAGGTTGGATTAGGAACGTTGTTACCTTAGGTTGGATTAGAAACGTTGATACCTTAGGTTGGATTAGAAACGTTGTTACCTTAGGTTGGATTAGGAACGTTGTTACCTTAGGTTGGATTAGAAACGTTGATACCTTAGGTTGGATTAGGAACATTGTTACCTTAGGTTGGATTAGGAACATTGTTACCTTAGGTTGGATTAGGAACGTTGTTACCTTAGGTTGGATTAGGACCGTTGATACCTGAGGTTGGATTAGGAACATTGTTACCTTAGGTTGGATTAGGAACGTTGTTACCTTAGGTTGGATTAGAAACGTTGATACCTTAGGTTGGATTAGAAACGTTGATACCTGAGGTTGGATTAGAAACGTTGATACCTGAGGTTGGATTAGAAACGTTGATACTTTAGGTTGGATTAGAAACGTTGATACCTGAGGTTGGATTAGGAACATTGATACCTGAGGTTGGATTAGAAACGTTGATACCTGAGGTTGGATTAGAAACGTTGATACCTGAGGTTGGATTAGAAACGTTGATACTTTAGGTTGGATTAGAAACGTTGATACCTGAGGTTGGATTAGGAACATTGATACCTGAGGTTGGATTAGGAACGTTGATACCTTAGATTGGATTAGAAACGTTGATACCTGAGGTTGGATTAGGAACGTTGATACCTTAGGTTGGATTAGAAACGTTGATACCTGAGGTTGGATTAGAAACGTTGATACCTGAGGTTGGATTAGGAACCTTGATACCTGAGGTTGGATTAGAAACGTTGATACCTGAGGTTGGATAAGAAACGTTGATACCTGAGGTTGGATTAGGAACGTTGATGCCTTAGGTTGGATTAGGAACGTTGATACCTTAGGTTGGATTAGAAACGTTCATACCTTAGGTTGGATTAGGAACGTTGATATCTTAGGTTGGATTAGAAACGTTGTTACCTGAGGTTGGATTAGGAACGTTGATACCTGAGGTTGGATTAGGAACGTTGATACCTGAGGTTGGATTAGAAACGTTGATACCTGAGGTTGGATTAGGAACGTTGATACCTGAGGTTGGATTAGGAACGTTGATACCTTAGGTTGGATTAGAAACGTTGATACCTGAGGTTGGATTAGAAATGTTGATACCTGAGGTTGGATTAGGAACGTTGATACCTGAGGTTGGATTAGGAACGTTGATACCTTATGTTGGATTAGAAACGTTGATACCTTCGGTTGGATTAGAAATGTTGATACCTGAGGTTGGATTAGGAACGTTGATACCTGAGGTTGGATTAGAAATGTTGATACCTGAGGTTGGATTAGAAACGTTGATACCTGAGGTTGGATTAGAAACGTTGATACCTTAGGTTGGATTAGAAACGTTGATACCTTAGGTTGGATTAGAAACGTTGATACCTGAGGTTGGATTGGGAACGTTGATACCTGAGGTTGGATTAGAAACGTTGATACCTGAGGTTGGATTAGAAACGTTGATACCTGAGGTTGGATTAGAAACGTTGATGCCTGAGGTTGGATTAGAAACGTTGATACCTGAGTTTGGATTAGAAACGTTGATACCTTAGGTTGGATTAGAAATGTTGATACCTGAGGTTGGATTAGAAACGTTGATACCTGAGGTTGGATTAGGAACGTTGATACCTGAGGTTGGATTAGAAACGTTGATACCTGAGGTTGGATTAGGAACGTTGATACCTGAGGTTGGATTAGAAAGGTTGATACTTTAGGTTGGATTAGAAACGTTGATACCTTAGGTTGGATTAGAAACGTTGATACCTGAGGTTGGATTAGGAACGTTGATACCTGAGGTTGGATTAGAAACGTTGATACCTGAGGTTGGATTAGGAACGTTGATACCTTAGGTTGGATTAGAAACGTTGATACCTGAGGTTGGATTAGAAACGTTGATACCTGAGGTTGGATTAGGAACCTTGATACCTGAGGTTGGATTAGAAACGTTGATACCTTAGGTTGGATTAGAAACGTTGATACCTTAGGTTGGATTAGAAACGTTGATACCTGAGGTTGGATTGGGAACGTTGATACCTGAGGTTGGATTAGAAACGTTGATACCTGAGGTTGGATTAGGAACATTGTTACCTTAGGTTGGATTAGAAACGTTGATACCTGAGGTTGGATAAGAAACGTTGATACCTGAGGTTGGATTAGGAACGTTGATGCCTTAGGTTGGATTAGGAACGTTGATACCTTAGGTTGGATTAGAAACGTTCATACCTTAGGTTGGATTAGGAACGTTGATATCTTAGGTTGGATTAGAAACGTTGTTACCTGAGGTTGGATTAGGAACGTTGATACCTGAGGTTGGATTAGGAACGTTGATACCTGAGGTTGGATTAGAAACGTTGATACCTGAGGTTGGATTAGGAACGTTGATACCTGAGGTTGGATTAGGAACGTTGATACCTTAGGTTGGATTAGAAACGTTGATACCTGAGGTTGGATTAGAAATGTTGATACCTGAGGTTGGATTAGGAACGTTGATACCTGAGGTTGGATTAGGAACGTTGATACCTTATGTTGGATTAGAAACGTTGATACCTTCGGTTGGATTAGAAATGTTGATACCTGAGGTTGGATTAGGAACGTTGATACCTGAGGTTGGATTAGAAATGTTGATACCTGAGGTTGGATTAGAAACGTTGATACCTGAGGTTGGATTAGAAACGTTGATACCTTAGGTTGGATTAGAAACGTTGATACCTTAGGTTGGATTAGAAACGTTGATACCTGAGGTTGGATTGGGAACGTTGATACCTGAGGTTGGATTAGAAACGTTGATACCTGAGGTTGGATTAGAAACGTTGATACCTGAGGTTGGATTAGAAACGTTGATGCCTGAGGTTGGATTAGAAACGTTGATACCTGAGTTTGGATTAGAAACGTTGATACCTTAGGTTGGATTAGAAATGTTGATACCTGAGGTTGGATTAGAAACGTTGATACCTGAGGTTGGATTAGGAACGTTGATACCTGAGGTTGGATTAGAAACGTTGATACCTGAGGTTGGATTAGGAACGTTGATACCTGAGGTTGGATTAGAAAGGTTGATACTTTAGGTTGGATTAGAAACGTTGATACCTTAGGTTGGATTAGAAACGTTGATACCTGAGGTTGGATTAGGAACGTTGATACCTGAGGTTGGATTAGAAACGTTGATACCTGAGGTTGGATTAGGAACGTTGATACCTGAGGTTGGATTAGAAACGTTGATACCTGAGGTTGGATTAGAAACGTTGATGCCTGAGGTAGGATTAGAAAAGTTGATACCTGAGTTTGGATTAGAAACGTTGATACCTTAGGTTGGATTAGGAACGTTGATACCTGAGGTTGGATTAGAAACGTTGATACCTGAGGTTGGATTAGAAACGTTGATACCTGAGGTTGGATTAGGAACGTTGATACCTGAGGTTGGATTAGAAACGTTGATACCGGAGGTTGGATTAGAAACGTTGATACCTTAGGTTGGATTAGAAACGTTGATACCTGAGGTTGGATTAGGAACATTGTTACCTGAGGTTGGATTAGAAACGTTGATACCTGAGGTTGGATAAGAAACGTTGATACCTGAGGTTGGATTAGGAACGTTGATACCTGAGGTTGGATTAGAAACGTTGATACCGGAGGTTGGATTAGAAACGTTGATACCTTAGGTTGGATTAGAAACGTTGATACCTGAGGTTGGATTAGGAACATTGTTACCTGAGGTTGGATTAGAAACGTTGATACCTTAGGTTGGATTAGAAACGTTCATACCTTAGGTTGGATTAGGAACGTTGTTATCTTAGGTTGGATTAGAAACGTTGTTACCTGAGGTTGGATTAGGAACGTTGATACCTGAGGTTGGATTAGGAACGTTGATACCTGAGGTTGGATTAGAAACGTTGATACCTGAGGTTGGATTAGGAACGTTGATACCTGAGGTTGGATTAGGAACGTTGATACCTTAGGTTGGATTAGAAACGTTGATACCTGAGGTTGGATTAGAAATGTTGATACCTGAGGTTGGATTAGGAACGTTGATACCTGAGGTTGGATTAGGAACGTTGATACCTTATGTTGGATTAGAAATGTTGATACCTTCGGTTGGATTAGAAATGTTGATACCTGAGGTTGGATTAGGAACGTTGATACCTGAGGTTGGATTAGAAATGTTGATACCTGAGGTTGGATTAGAAACGTTGATACCTGAGGTTGGATTAGAAACGTTGATACCTTAGGTTGGATTAGAAACGTTGATACCTTAGGTTGGATTAGAAACGTTGATACCTGAGGTTGGATTGGGAACGTTGATACCTGAGGTTGGATTAGAAACGTTGATACCTGAGGTTGGATTAGAAACGTTGATACCTGAGGTTGGATTAGAAACGTTGATGCCTGAGGTTGGATTAGAAACGTTGATACCTGAGGTTGGATTAGGAACGTTGATACCTGAGGTTGGATTAGAAACGTTGATACCGGAGGTTGGATTAGAAACGTTGATACCTGAGGTTAGATTAGGAACATTGATACCTGAGGTTGGATTAGAAACGTTGATACCTGAGGTTGGATTAGGAACATTGTTACCGTAGGTTGGATTAGAAACGTTGATACCTGAGGTTGGATTAGGAACGTTGATACCTGAGGTTGGATTAGAAACGTTGATACCTGAGGTTGGATTAGAAACGTTGATGCCTGAGGTTGGATTAGAAACGTTGATACCTGAGTTTGGATTAGAAACGTTGATACCTTAGGTTGGATTAGGAACGTTGATACCTGAGGTTGGATTAGAAACGTTGATACCTGATGTTGGATTAGAAACGTTGATACCTGAGGTTGGATTAGGAACGTTGATACCTGAGGTTGGATTAGAAACGTTGATACCGGAGGTTGGATTAGAAACGTTGATACCTGAGGTTAGATTAGGAACATTGATACCTGAGGTTGGATTAGAAACGTTGATACCTGAGGTTGGATTAGGAACATTGTTACCTTAGGTTGGATTAGGAACATTGATACCTTAGGTTGGATTAGGAACGTTGTTACCTTAGGTTGGATTAGAAACATTGATACCTTAGGTTGGATTAGGAACGTTGTTACCTTAGGTTGGATTAGGAACGTTGATACCTTAGGTTGGATTAGAAACATTGATACCTTAGGTTGGATTAGAAACGTTGATACCTTCGGTTGGATTAGAAACGTTGATACCTGAGGTTGGATTAGGAACGTTGATACCTGAGGTTGGATTAGAAACGTTGATACCTGAGGTTGGATTAGAAACGTTGATGCCTGAGGTTGGATTAGAAACGTTGATACCTGAGTTTGGATTAGAAACGTTGATACCTTAGGTTGGATTAGGAACGTTGATACCTGAGGTTGGATTAGAAACGTTGATACCTGAGGTTGGATTAGAAACGTTGATACTTGAGGTTGGATTAGGAACGTTGATACCTGAGGTTGGATTAGAAACGTTGATACCGGAGGTTGGATTAGAAACGTTGATACCTGAGGTTAGATTAGGAACATTGATACCTGAGGTTGGATTAGAAATGTTGATACCTGAGGTTGGATTAGAAACGTTGATACCTGAGGTTGGATTAGAAACGTTGATACCTGAGTTTGGATTAGAAACGTTGATACCTTAGGTTGGATTAGGAACGTTGATACCTGAGGTTGGATTAGAAACGTTGATACCTGATGTTGGATTAGAAACGTTGATACCTGAGGTTGGATTATGAACGTTGATACCTGAGGTTAGATTAGGAACATTGATACCTGAGGTTGGATTAGAAACGTTGATACCTGAGGTTGGATTAGGGATGTTGATACCTGAGGTTGGATTAGAAACGTTGATACCTGAGGTTGATTTAGAAACGTTGATACCTGAGGTTGGATTAGGAACCTTGATACCTGAGGTTGGATTAGGAACGTTGATACCTGAGGTTGGATTTGGAACGTTGATACCTGAGGTTGGATTAGAAACGTTGATACCTGGGGTTCGATTAGAAACGTTGATACCTTAGGTTGGATTAGGAACGTTGATACCTGAGGTTGGATTAGGAACGTTGATACCTGAGGTTGGATTAGAAACGTTGATACCTTAGGTTGGATCAGGAACGTTGATACCTGAGGTTGGATTAGAAACGTTGATACCTTAGGTTGGATTAGGAACGTTGATACCTGAGGTTGGATTAGAAACGTTGATACCTGAGGTTGGATTAGAAACGTTGATACCTGAGGTTGGATTAGGAACATTGATACCTGAGGTTGAATTAGAAACGTTGATACCTGAGGTTGGATTAGAAACGTTGTTACCTGAGGTTGGATTAGAAACGTTGATACCTGAGGTTGGATTAGAAACGTTGATACCTGAGGTTGGATTAGGAACGTTGTTACCCGAGGTTGGATTAGGAACGTTGATACCTGAGGTTGGATTAGGAACGTTGTTTGAAATGCTTGGATCAAGTTTACAGGTAATTTATTAGATACTTTGTAATCATGTTGGGCGAGTTGGAAAAGGTGTATTTCTGAAAGAAACGTGCCGAATAAATTGACATTTTGGGGATATAAATAAGGACATTAGCGAACAAAAGGTCCATTTGTGATGTTTCTGGGACATTTTGGAGTGCCAACAGAAGAAGATATTCCAAGGTAAGGCATTTATTATATTGTTATTTCTGACTTTTGTGTCGCCACCTGCATGGTTGAAAATGATTTTCATGTGTTTACTATGCGGGGCGCTGTCCTCAAAATAATCGCATGGACTACTTTCGCCGTAAAGCCTTTTTAAAATCTGACACTGCAGCTGGATTAACAAGAAGCTAAGCTTTATTTAGATGTATTATACTTATATTGTCGTGAATCTTAAATATTGATATTTATGTAGTTTGAATTTGGCGCTCTGCAATTTTCACTGGATGTTGTCACTAAACAGGTCGACACCAGGCTGATACATATCAGGATTATTTGTGAGGATAACATCGAGGAGAGTAGCCTTTTCTGGGTGTTTGGAATTGGTAATAATCTGAGAATGATAGAGAGTCCCACTGCTTTAGGACTTGGTCAGGTGCTTTAAGCATGTCCCTGTTTAGGTCACCTAGCAGGACAAATTCAGACTTAGTGTAAGGGGCCAGTAGAAAGCTTAGGGCAGGTAGGGTACAGGCCGGTGCTGATGGAGGACGATAAACACCCCGCAACAGAGCTATGTGATGCGTTAAACCAATCAAATTGTTTGGGGACAGACTTGGTGTAGACAAACGAGCACTGAAGGTGATCCTTGGTAAAGATTGTCACTCCACCACCTTTGGAAGATCTGTCTTGCTAAAAAAGGTTATAACCAGAAAGGTTTAACATCAGTATTCAAAACACTCTTCCTTAACCACATCTCAGTCATGACCAACACTTCTGGATTGGAGCTGTGAACCCAAGCTTTCAATTGATCCACTTGAGGTAATAAGCTTCTAGTGTTAACGTGCGGAAAACCCAGGCTTTTACGAGAGCAGAAATCAGTGAAGCAGATATCATAGCACAAGTCAGATTTGGGGCTAGCAACAGTGCACATTTCCTGATATCATCAACAGTAATACAATCAGGGCACGGCAAAGGACAGGGGGAGCTCTGCAATTGAGGGACAAATATAAATTAATCACTAATCACATGACATAAATAATAATCAGAAATTACTGTATAAAATCAACAAAACAACTATGGCTTCACAATACCCAGGTTTCCAGCTCACCTTTTTATGCACTAAACTGGAATAAACTGATCGCTTGCATAACACACACATGTAGGCCCCGAAAACACACACACACACACACACACACACACACACACACACACACACACACACACACACACACACACACACACACACACACACACACACAGTCCTAATGAGAGGTGTGTGTTCGGTTGAAGTTCTCAACAAGCATCTCTATTCTGGGCTCTGTTTTAGACACTGAGGTTTATGCTCAGCCTTGAAACTGTTTCTGTACTTGTTTTTTTAAAGCTTGTCTGACTGAGAATTGAGAACCCTGACTCGCATAGGTGTGTGTGCTGCCAGAATGGATCAGAACATCTACTGCTTTCTCTCAGTCAGGAGGCAGGAAGCCACTTCCTGTTGTAGATGAGCAACCCAGAACTGTGTGAGTGTGTTCTCAGTCAGGCAGGAAGCCACTTCCTGTTGTAGATGAGCAACCCAGAACTGTGTGAGTGTGTTCTCAGTCAGGAGACCACTTCCTGTTGTAGATGAACAACCCAGAACTGTGTGAGTAGGTTCTCAGTCAGGCAGGAGAACACTTCCTGTTGTAGATGAGCAACCCAGAACTGTGTGAGTGTGTTCTCAGTCAGGCAGGAGAACACTTCCTGTTGTAGATTAACAACCCAGAACTGTGTGAGGTGGGTTCTCAGTCAGGCAGGAAGCCACTTCCTGTTGTAGATTAATGTTTACCTCAAACAGCATCTTGCCTCAATCAGTTTATTCCAGTTCAGAATAACAATTATTACAATTACAATAATTTCTACAGTAAGATGTACAGTAGGCCTGATCATTTCTACAGTGAGATGTACAGTAGGCCTGATCATTTCTACAGTAAGATGTACAGTAGGCCTGATCATTTCTACAGTAAGATGTACAGTAGGCCTGGTCATTGCTACAGTAAGATGTACAGTAGGCCTGGTCATTTCTACAGTAAGATGTACAGTAGGCCTGATCATTTCTACAGTAAGATGTACAGTAGGCCTGATCATTGCTACAGTAAGATGTACAGTAGGCCTGGTCATTTCTACAGTAAGATGTACAGTAGGCCTGGTCATTTCTACAGTAAGATATACAGTAGGCCTGATCATTGCTACAGTAAGATGTACAGTAGACCTGATCATTTCTACAGTAAGATGTACAGTAGGCCTGATCATTTCTACAGTGAGATGTACAGTAGGCCTGGTCATTTCTACAGTAAGATGTACAGTAGGCCTGATCATTGTTCATCTTCATCTGTTACTTAGGGTTGCACTATCAGTAGCTAGCTTGCTTTGGCCAATGTTAGCTATTAGCTGTGTGCAAGGCCAGGTGATTGTTTGGAAGAGAAACTCACATCTAACTACTATGAGAGATACTAGTACTCCATTATTTCTGCTGATCATCACCTGTTAGAAAATGACAACAATGCCTTGCTAGTTGACTTTCTTTTCCACAGTCGAATCACTGTTTCCTGAAGCATCCTGCCCTGTTCTGAAAGACCTCCCTGGGTTTACCATCACGCTGTGGATGTTTGGTCAGGACGTGGCGTTTTATTAATTTGTTCGTTTTGAGAGAGTCATTACTAAGCACTTCCCCGCACCAAAAACACATTGTAAATTTGTACGAACGAGTGAGAAACTCATCGCTGTATATGCGTTTCATGACAATTGAGCTCAGTCAGAACTTGTTGTGGCTAGTATGAGTCCATTTGATGACAGTGGTGAGTGACGGCGAGTGGGAATGACTAGTCAGTGGCTGGCGGAGCATCATCTGCTGCCTGAATCACAGGACATTATCTGCTGCCTGAACCACAGCACATTATCTGCTGCCTGAACCACAGCACATTATCTGCTGCCTGAACCACAGGACATTATCTGCTGCCTGAACCACAGCACATGATCTGCTGCCTGAACCACAGCACATTATCTGCTGCCTGAACCACAGCACATTATCTGCTGCCTGAACCACAGCACAGTATCTGCTGCCTGAACCACAGCACATTATCTGCTGCCTGAACCACAGCACATTATCTGCTGCCTGAACCACAGCACATTATCTGCTGCCTGAACCACAGCATATCATCTGCTGCCTGAACCACAGCACATTATCTGCTGCCTGAACCACAGCATATCATCTGCTGCCTGAACCACAGCACATTATCCACTGCCTGAACCACAGCACATCATCTGCTGCCTGAACCACAGCACATTATCTGCTGCCTGAACCACAGCACATTATCTGCTGCCTGAACCACAGCACATTATCTGCTGCCTGAACCACAGCACAGTATCTGCTGCCTGAACCACAGCACAGTATCTGCTGCCTGAACCACAGCACATCATCTCCTGCCTGAACCACAGCACATCATCTGCTGCCTGAACCACAGCACATTATCTGCTGCCTGAACCACAGCACAGTATCTGCTGCCTGAACCACAGCACATTATCTGCTGCCTGAACCACAGCACAGTATCTGCTGCCTGAACCACAGCACATTATCTGCTGCCTGAACCACAGCACATTATCTGCTGCCTGAACCACAGCACATCATCTGCTGCCTGAACCACAGCACATTATCTGCTGCCTGAACCACAGCATATCATCTGCTGCCTGAACCACAGCACATTATCTGCTGCCTGAACCACAGCACATTATCTGCTGCCTGAACCACAGCACATTATCTGCTGCCTGAACCACAGCGCTGCATTGTGTGTGTCGCAGAGTGAGCTTCAAGAAAACTACAGGGGAAAAACTTGGAGTGTGTACACGCAAAATGAACGAAATAAAAGCCCTTCTTGTTGATGGAGGAACCATTGAAACTGTTAATGAGAGTCTTGAAGCATTTGATGCTGTTCTCAATGACTTTCAGAATGCTCATGAATCTGTACTAGAGCTGGTCACAGAGGAGGAACAGGAACATGACTTTCAGAATGCTCATGAATCTGTACTAGAGCTGGTCACAGAGGAGGAACAGGAACATGACTTTCATAATGCTCATGAATCTGTGCTAGAGCTGGTCACAGAGGAGGAACAGGAACATGACTTTCAGAATGCTCATGAATCTGTGCTAGAGCTGGTCATAGAGGAGGAACAAGGAAAATGACTTTCAGAATGCTCATGAATCTGTGCTAGAGCTGGTCACAGAGGAGGAACAGGAACATGACTTTCAGAATGCTCATGAATCTGTGCTAGAGCTGGTCATAGAGGAGGAACAAGGAAAATGACTTTCAGAATGCTCATGAATCTGTGCTAGAGCTGGTCACAGAGGAGGAACAGGAACATGACTTTCAGAATGTTCATGAATCTGTACTAGAGCTGGTCATAGAGGAGGAACAGGAAATGAGAGCATTAACTATTGTCAACCAAGACTAAGGACTTATGAACATTTCCTGAAAGAGGTGGAGAAGCTGAAGTTGAGCCACAAACGCTCATTAAACCACATGACAGCATTTCCAATGTGTCAAAAATATCAAGTAAAACAAAGTATTCTAAGACTGCTTCCTCAGTGTCCTCTGTACGCCTAAAAGCTGAGGCAGAACGAGCAGCTCTACTAGCTCGCCAAGCATCATTACAGGACAAGCATGCATTGGAACTGGAGAAAGCTCAACTGAAACAACAGAAAGGTCAACTGAATGTTAAGGATGGAAAAAATGGCACTGGAAAAGGACATAGCAGCATATAGTGCCAAACTGAAGGTCCTGGAGAGTGTTGAGTCAACTTCTCAATCCCATGCCGTGGCAGCCCATTTTCTAAGCCAAGAAGATGGAATGAACTCTTATTATGAGAACCAGGAACCCGAGGTCTATGAGGAACCTGAACCATCACCTGTTGAGATTGCAACATTAGGTGCAGTTCCAAAGACCCCACTACAAAGAGTTTTACAACAACTAAAACAACAAAGCCATCAAAAAACCTATTCATAAAACGGTCATAAACCACACACTTCAGCAGCCAACATCAAGGTCTAGCAATCAACACAGAATCAACACTGCGGGTATCAGCCATAATACCAGCCATGATAACCTCTCTACTGTCATGCAAAGGCAGAATGAAACTGCTGACCTCCTTGTACTACAGCACAAACAGGCCACACTTCCTGTTAGGGAGATACCTATGTTTTACGGTGATCCTCTAAACTTTAGGCCATTCATGCGTGGCATAGAAGATAAGACAAGCAGTCACCAGGACAGGCTCTATTACCTGGAACAGTACACCTCTGGTCAGCAGTCACCAGGATAGGCTCTGTTACCTGGAACAGTACACCTCTGGTCAGCAGTCACCAGGATAGGCTCTGTTACCTGGAACAGTACACCTCTGGTCAGCAGTCACCAGGATAGGCTCTGTTACCTGGAACAGTACACCTCTGGTCAGCAGTCACCAGGATAGGCTCTGTTACCTGGAACAGTACACCTCTGGTCAGCAGTCACCAGGATAGGCTCTATTACCTGGAACAGTACACCTCTGGTCAGCAGTCACCAGGATAGGCTCTGTTACCTGGAACAGTACACCTCTGGTCAGCAGTCACCAGGATAGGCTCTATTACCTGGAACAGTACACCTCTGGTCAGCCCTATGTACTCTAAGAGGTTGTTTTAACGCTATGCACTCTATCATAGAGGTTGTTGTAATGCTATTCACTCTATCATAGAGGTTGTTGTAATGCTATGCACTCTAAGAGGTTGTTGTAATGCTATGCACTCTAAGAGGTTGTTTTAACGCTATGCACTCTATCTAAGAGGTTGTTGTAATGCTATGCACTCTATCTAAGAGGTTGTTGTAACGCTATGCACTCTAAGAGGTTGTTTTAACGCTATGCACTCTATCTAAGAGGTTTTTGTAATGCTATGCACTCTATCTAAGAGGTTGTTGTAATGCTATGTACTCTAAGAGGTTGTTGTAACGCTATGCACTCTATCTAAGAGGATGTTGTAATGCTATGCACTCTATCATAGAGGTTGTTGTAATGCTATGCACTCTATCTAAGAGGTTGTTGTAATGCTATGCACTCTATCTAAGAGGATGTTGTAATGCTATGCACTCTATCTAAGAGGTTGTTGTAACGCTATGCACTCTATCTTAGAGGTTGTTGTAATGCTATGCACTCTAAGAGGTTGTTTTAACGCTATGCACTCTATCTAAGAGGTTGTTGTAATGCTATGCACTCTATCTAAGAGGATGTTGTAATGCTATGCACTCTATCTAAGAGGTTGTTGTAATGCTATGCACTCTAAGAGGTTGTTTTAACGCTATGCACTCTATCTAAGAGGTTGTTGTAATGCTATGCACTCTATCTAAGAGGTTGTTGTAATGCTATGCACTCTAAGAGGTTGTTTTAACGCTATGCACTCTATCTAAGAGGTTGTTGTAATGCTATGCACTCTAAGAGGTTGTTTTAACGCTATGCACTCTATCTTAGAGGTTGTTGTAATGCTATTCACTCTATCTAAGAGGTTGTTGTAATGCTATGCACTCTATCTAAGAGGTTGTTGTAATGCTATGCACTCTATCATAGAGGTTTTTGTAATGCTATGCACTCTATCTTAGAGGTTGTTTTAACGCTATGCACTCTATCTAAGAGGTTGTTGTAATGCTATTCACTCTATCTAAGAGGTTGTTGTAATGCTATTCACTCTATCTAAGAGGTTGTTGTAATGCTATGCACTCTAAGAGGTTGTTTTAACGCTATGCACTCTAAGAGGTTGTTGTAATGCTATGCACTCTAAGAGGTTGTTTTAACGCTATGCACTCTATCTAAGAGGTTGTTGTAATGCTATTCACTCTATCTAAGAGGTTGTTGTAATGCTATGCACTCTATCATAGAGGTTTTTGTAATGCTATGCACTCTATCTTAGAGGTTGTTTTAACGCTATGCACTCTATCTAAGAGGTTGTTATAATGCTATGCACTCTATCTAAGAGGTTGTTGTAATGCTATTCACTCTATCTAAGAGGTTGTTGTAATGCTATGCACTCTATCATAGAGGTTTTTGTAATGCTATGCACTCTATCTTAGAGGTTGCTGTAACGCTATGCACTCTATCTAAGAGGTTGTTGTAATGCTATGTACTCTAAGAGGTTGTTGTAATGCTATGCACTCTATCTAAGAGGTTGTTGTAATGCTATGCACTCTATCATAGAGGTTTTTGTAATGCTATGCACTCTATCTTAGAGGATGCTGTAACGCTATGCAAGACCTACAGAACATGGAAGAGCTTAATCTTCCCTCCAACATAAAGTTGATCATGTCAAAACTTCCCTACAAACTAAGGGGAAAATGGAGGTCTACGGCATGTGATATTTTAGAGAGAAGCCACCTGAGAGCCCAGTTCAGTGACCTTGTGACGTTCATGGAAAAACAGGCCAAAATATTGCAGGATCCGTTGTATGGAGATATTCAAGATCCCCTGTCCAACGAAAAACGTTTTTAAAAACAGCAGCAGACTCTAAACAGCAGTTCAAGTCCAAGAGTAGGGGAAGCAGCTTTGCCACTGCAGTAGCTGTAGTGTCAGATTGTGACTCTGAAAAACCCTACTAAAAGAACAAACATTCAAAGTAAAGAGACCAGGCAACTACCCTTCTGACTCATGAGGCAGCTGAAAGCTATAAATGCAGTTAAACTGAAATTCTGCGATGCACAATGGGGAGGGAGAGTCCTACCAAGAGCTTGGAGATATCTGGATTAGCGATTGGCAATGGGGAGGGAGAGTCCTACCAAGAGCTTGGAGATATCTGGATTAGCGATCGGCAATGTGGAAGGCGACACATTTCTTGCATTACCAAAGGTCTACACCCAGAATAAAATCCCAGTGCCAAGAGAGAACATTCCCACTCAGATGGATCTCAAAAGGTGGTCATACACCTGAAAGAGGTTCAGTTGAAGGAACGTCGAACGTCGAACTCCTGATTGGCGTAAATGCTCTGAAGGCAATGGAACCCTGGAAAATCATAAATAGCCAAGGCAACGGACCGTAATGCAGTGAAAACTCTCTTTGGATGGGTGATGAACGGTCCTCTTACCAGTTGTACCATGGCAGAACAATCTGGGCATCCTACGGTGATGGCCAATCGTATCTCAATGGCCGACCTGGGGGTTCTTGTAAATTCCCTGAAAGAGAGTATGAAGAGAAAAGTGAGATGTCAGCTGAGGATCGTAGGTTTATGGAGATCGTATCAAGCTCCATAACCCTCAAAGACCATCACTACTACTTACCGTTGCCCTTTCGCAACAAAGATGTAGTCCTGCCAAACAATCGTGACATGGCAAAGCAGCGGGCTCTAAATATTATCAGGAAGTTCAAGAAGGACAAAGGTTACGCTGCAGAGTACAAAGGCTTCATGGAAGAGATGATAACAAAAGGTTACGCCGAGAAGGTACCACAAGAACAGCCGCTCAGAGAGAAAGGCAAGGTATGGTACATACCACACCATGGCGTTCACCATAAGCGCAAAGGAACGATACGAGTAGTGTTTGACTGTTCATCATCCTATAAAGGTATATCTCTTAACAGTGAACTCCTTCAAGGCCCTGACCTGGCAAACACGCTTATAGGAGTCCTGCTAAGATTTCGGCAAGAGCACATTGCCATGATGGCAGACATCGAAGGAATGTTCCATCAAGTATGTGTCCATGAAGATGACTTAGACTTCCTGCAATTCCTATGGCGGCCGGACGGTGATACTATCAAAAGATTGGAGGAGTACAGATTGACGGTACATCTTTTCAGTGCTATATCCTCTCCAAGTTGTGCAAACTTTGCGGATTGGTTAACTACACACAGGGCCTGAGTTTGGGGCTAGGGCCGACATAGGGTCCAGTGGGGTCCAGTGTACAGCAATAGATGGAACAGGGAAGCCGCGGGGTAGTCCTTGCTACGCGAGCACGCGGGAGACACGGCATTTAAAGTTAGCAGGCCGGGGTAATTAGAATCTGCTATGCCTACAAAACTAAATAATCCTATGATCCTGCCCAAAGACTCCCACATGTCCAGACTGATCTTACTCCACATCCATGAGCAGGTTGGCCCCTCTGGGAGAGGCCACATACTTTCTAGACTTCGCCAGCGATATTGGATACCCTGTGCCAACTCCTTAGTAAGGAAGATCCTTGAGAGCTGTGTCTTCTGCAGGCGGATGCAAGCTAGAGCTGGAGAACAGAAGATGGCCAACCTTCCACAGGATTGGGTGTCACCTGATTTGCCGCCTTTCACCCATGTGGACATAGATTACTTTGGTCGCATAGAGGTGAAGCGAGGCCACATGCATGTGAAGCGGTATGGTGTGATATTTACTTGCCTTGTGAGTCGAGCTGTCCATCTAGAAGTTGCTAGTTATCTGGATACTGATTCCTGCATCAATGCCCTGCGCAGGTTCATCTGTCGATTGTCTTGTGAGTCGAGCTGTCCATCTAGAAGTTTCTAGTTATCTGGATACCGATTCCTGCATCAATGCCCTGCGCAGGTTCATCTGTCGAAGGGGCCCAGTAACAAGTATCAGAACAGACCATGGCACCAACTTTGTTGGAACATACAGAGAGCTAGGAGAAGCTCTGAGAGAGCTGGATCACAACAAGATTCAAAATGAATTACTGAAGGAAGGAGGGACATGGTCATTCAACCCTCCCTCTGGAGCCCACCATAGGGGGATATGGGAGAGGTTGATCCGACTGGTGAAAAAGATCCTCTATTCAGTCCTTAAAGAGCAAGTACTGGATGATGAGGCTTTGCAGACAGCCTTGTGTGAAGTTGAAGTTGAGGCGACTATGAACGACAGACAAATCACTAATGTAACAAATTACCCTAATGATCTAGAACCCTGACTCTGAACCATCTGCTTCATCTGAAAGCAAAGCCAGTCCTGCCACCAGGACTATTCCAGAGAGGAGACTTAAATTCCAGAGAAGCGACCTCACGAAGGAGATGGAAGCAAGTACAATATATCACTGACCTCATCTGGAAGAGCTGGA
The DNA here is from genome assembly GCF_023373465.1 of Oncorhynchus keta. Taxonomy (NCBI): domain Eukaryota; kingdom Metazoa; phylum Chordata; class Actinopteri; order Salmoniformes; family Salmonidae; genus Oncorhynchus; species Oncorhynchus keta. The sequence goes on from NC_068442.1 coordinate 52,116,829, forward strand.
TCAGGGAATATCTTCCACTTATGCAAGAGTGGAACAAGTGGAACAAAACTTCAGTCCTGGTGACCTTGTTGTCATCGTTGATGACACTGTCCCCAAGGAACTCTTGGCTAATGGGGAGTGTGGTGGAGGCTTTGCCAGGGGCCAATGGTCTTGTCCGGAGCGTCATGGTTACGACCAAGACCAATATCTTACAGAGACCTATCAATAAACTCTGTCTGCTCCTTGAGGCGGCGGAGTGAGACACATACACACACACACACACCTACATTCACACATACATACATACACAGTGCTCCATCTTTGAATGACGTGCACCTCTGATTCTTCGACGTCGTGCCCTGGGGCGGCAGGGTAGCCTAGTGGTTAGAGCATTGGACTAGTAACTGAAATGTTGCAAGTTCAAATCCCCGAGCTGACAAGGTACAAAATCTGTCGTTCTGCCCCTGAGCAGGCAGTTAACCCATTGTTCCTAGGCCGTCATTGAAAATAAGAATTTGTTCTTAACTGACTTGCCTAGTAAAATAAAGGTAAAATAACGTCTTCGACGTCAAACTTTTGACATTTTTTGGAAGTTGAACACCTTTACACTTCAACTCAGACTGAGATCTATGGACTCTTTTCCTATATGCCACCTTGTAGCTATAGCTATGAACTGTAATAGTGCTCTGGTATAGAATGTTTTGTGTGTTGGCTCTACGTTTGAATATGAAGTAATTGTTGTGCATTCAGTGCAGTCAACAATTAGGGGCCGGTATGTTAGAGTCGATTTGGACATATTTGTATAAAACACAGAACATACAGAGCTCAATGTACATTTGTGTAAATATATTAAATATGAATGTATATGATAAAATATTAGGCACGTACCTTTTATGATTTATATTTACCTGATTGAGATATATTCATTTGTTATTATTGTAAGTTCGTTTTGCACCCCGGGCCTTCGGGGGGAGGAGTCCTAGCTAGATGTGGGAGCGGTATAGTCTTTTGACCATACAGACAGGTCATATTATGTATTTTCCATTTCAAGTAATCTATGCTTTAAGTTGATTGCAGAATCATTTTTTTGTTAGATATAAGAATAAACCTTTTTGTTGCACCATATCCCTGGATCTCATTGAATGTTTTGGCCGTTTGGAAACTTTGGAGTGTGCGTACGAAACAACCCCGCTTTCATCCGAGGGTAGTGGCAATGGTAACGCCACCATGGCCTATTTATTACCTTAACTTCCTTATCTTACCTCATTTGCCCTCACTGTATATAGACGTTTTGTTTTCTTTTGTTCTACTGTATTATTGACTATGTGTTGTTTACTCCATGTGTAACTCTGTGTTGTTGTTTATTCTATGTGTAACTCTGTGTTGTTGTTTATTCCATGTGTAACTCTGTGTTGTTGTTTGTGTCGAACTGCTTTGCTTTATCTTGGCCAGGTCGCAGTTGCAAATGAGAACTTGTTCTCAACTAGCCTACCTGGTTAAATAAAGGGTTAGGGTTATATATATAAATACCTGGTTAAATAAAGGGTTAGGGTTATATATACAAATACCTGGTTAAATATAGGGTTAGGGTTATATATATAAATACCTGGTTAAATAAAGGGTTAGGGTTATATATATATAAATACCTGGTTAAATAAAGGGTTAGGGTTATATATACAAATACCTGGTTAAATAAAGGGTTAGGGTTATATATATATAAATACCTGGTTAAATAAAGGGTTAGGGTTATATATATATAAATAACTGGTTAAATAAAGGGTTAGGGTTATATATATAAATACCTGGTTAAATAAAGGGTTAGGGTTATATATATAAATACCTGGTTAAATAAAGGGTTAGGGTTATATATATAAATACCTGGTTAAATAAAGGGTTAGGGTTATATATATATATAAATACCTGGTTAAATAAAGGGTTAGGGTTATATATATATATAAATACCTGGTTAAATAAAGGTGAAATAAAGTGTTTAAATAAATAAATAAAAAGTAAGAGGAAAGGAAGCCACGACAATGTGTTAGCAACCAGGTTCCCAGGTTCCCAGGTTCCCAGGGAACTCAGTCAGCTGACCGTGGCCAGCCAATCACAGGTAGGTAGAGCTTGTGCTTTAGTTGTTCCTAGGAGGGCAGGTTGAGAAGGTATCTGTAAAGTCCTCACTGGACCTTTCCTGAACAGACGTCCTTCCCCGACCGCGTGTTAGTGCGTCACTGAACATATTCATGTGTATGTCTAATCTGTCCGTACGTTATAAGCTCCATATTACTATGTAACTGCGTTCTTATACATGCCTTATTAATATAATATAATAATAATATATGCCATTTAGCAGACGCTTTTATCCAAAGCGACTTACAGTCATGTGTGCATTATTGACGTTAGTATGCCGATATTTCACGCCTGTGTACCAGCCCGTATTGTGTTTATCTCGCCCATATGTGACATAGTTCGTGCGTGTTTTTAACAGGTCAGGAGGTACACTCTCAACGCATTACTCTCTATGGGGTCTAGAGGGCTACCAACTAGACATTGCTTACTGCAGTCGTGGCCAAAAGTTTTGAGAATGACACAAATATTATTTTTCACAGAGTCTGCTGCCTCAGTTTATATGATGGTCATTTGCATATACTCCAGAATGTTATGAAGAGTGATCAGATGAATTGCAATCAATTGCAAAGTCCCTCTTTGCCATGCAAATGAACTGAATCCCCTGAAAACATTTCCACTGCATTTTAGCCCTGCCACAAAAGGACCAGCTAACATCATGTCAATTATTCTCTCATTAACACAGGAGGACAAGGCTGGAGATCACTCTGTCATGCTGATTGAGTTTTAATAACAGACTGGATGCTTCAAAAGGAGGGTGGTGCTTGGAATCATTGTTCTTCCTCTGTCAACCATGGTTACTTGCAAGGAAACACGTGCCGTCATCATTGCTTTGCACAAAAAGGGCTTCACAGGCAAGGATATTGCTGCCAGTAAAATTGCAACTAAATCAACCATTTATCGGCTCATCAAGAACTTCAAGGAGAGTGGTTCAATTGTTGTGAAGAAGGCTTCAGAGCGCCCAAGAAAGTCCAGCAAGCGCCAGGGCCGTCTTCTAAACTTGATTCAGCTGTGGGATCGGGACACCACCAGTACAGAGCTTGCTCAGGGATGGCAGCAGGCAGCTGTGAGTGCATCTGCACGCACAGTGAGGCGAAGACTTTTGGAGGATGGCCTGGTGTTTGGAGCATCCGGAAAAAAGCTTGTCCGGAGAAGACAAGGTGAGCGCTACTATCAGTCCTGTGTCATGCCAACAGTAAAGCGACCTGAGACCATTCATGTGTGGGGTTGCTTCTCAGCCAAGGGAGTGGGCTCACTCACAATCCTCCTAATACATCCTCCAAGAGCAACTTCTCCCAACCATCCAGGAATGCCTTTTCCAGCATGATGGCGCACCGTGTCATAAGGCTTAAAGTGATAACTAAGTGGCTCGGGGAACAAAACATCGATATTTTGGGTCCATGGCCAGGAAACTCCCCAGACCTTAATCCAATTGAGAACTTGTGGTCAATCCTCAAGAGGTGGGTGGACAATAAAAAAACCCATACATTTTGACAAGCTCCAAGCATTGATTATGCAAGAATGGCCTGCCATCAGTGGCACCCCAGGGTGGATTGCAGAGGTCTTGAAAAAGAAGGGTCAACATGGCAAATATTGACTCTTTGCATCAACTTCAGGTAATAGTCAATAAAAAGCCTTTGACACTTATGAAATGCTTTTAATTATACTTCAGTATTCGATAGTAACATCTGACAAAAAAATATCTAAAGATACTGATTCTCAAAACTTTTGGCCACGACTGTACTCACTCAAGATGTATATCTGGTGATGTCATCACGTCCAGAGTCATTACCAGGCCACAACTAAGATGGCTTTTGTTGGCATACTAGCATTGTTGGCAACATAGCATGCTATCTTCTAGCCGCTAAGCCTAATGTTAACTTGTCCATACTGTATATACTAATGTACTGTGCTAGCCCTTTTTCTACTAGGCTAGCTTCCCCCTGTAGATATTGTATGCTATGCTAACCCCCCCTGTATAGTACATTGTGATGTAGCCTGTTGGATATAGACGGGCTAGTAAGCTAAGATGCTAGTACTGCTAATGCTACTGTCATTGTCTTGGACTGCATATAGTTTGCTATGTTCCTTGTGTGCTATGTTTGACCTACTAGCTGCTGCCAAGACCTTAGACATTATGCACACTACTTACATTGATTGGGAGTCACATATGGTGGCACACAATTGGTCCAGCGTCGTCCAGGTTTGGCCGGGGTATTGTGAATAATAATTTATTTTTAACTGACTTGCCTAGTTAAATAAAGGATACATAAAAACAATAAATATTGCTCTGCTACATAGCTCCTTGCTATCAGTATTACACAGTTATTTATCCTACTGCTATTTCGTAGCCATAACTGATCGTAAACTGTCACTGTGTAATGCACATATTCTCTTTCTCTCAGTTTACTACATACTGTTTTATCTAACCTTTAACTCGGCAAGTCAGTTGTCTTGAGGGTCAAAGAGTGTGTGCTACTCATTGAACTCAGACAAAACAAAGTTTCTTGTGCATGTGCAGCATCTCCCCTCCACCACCCCTCCACGACCCTTCCCCGACACCTCCACGACCCCTCCACCACCCCACACCACTCAAGTTCACAGACAAAATAAAAAATATTTCAGACAAAATAAACATTTCTTGAAAGCATTGTTTACTAACGGGGAATGCAGTCAGAGGCTATAAAGGTGCTGCAGATGACAGTCCCCCCAGTTCTCTCTTTGTTGAAGCCACGAGTGCACGTTTTAGTGCCCTGTCTTTCAGCTGTCCAGGAGGAACAAGAGAACAATGATTTAGAAGAGGTGGTATCTGAAGAAGAAGATGGGGAAGAATTACAACCCAGAGCCACGATGCATCATCTTCAGATGAAGAAGACGATGGGGGAAGAACACAACCCAGAGCCATGATGCATCATCTTCAGATGAAGAAGACGATGGGGGAAGAACACAACCCAGAGCCATGATGCATCATCTTCAGATGAAGAAGAAGATGGGGAAGAATACAACCCAGAGCCACGATGCATCATCTTCAGATGAAGAGGAAGAAGGGGTAGAATACAACCCAGAGCCACAATGCATCATCTTCAGATGAAGAAGAAGATGGGGGAAGAACACAACCCAGAGCCACGATGCATCATCTTCAGATGAAGAAGAAGATGGGGGAAGAACACAACCCAGAGCCACGATGCATCATCTTCAGATGAAGAAGAAGATGGGGGAAGAACACAACCCAGAGCCACGATGCATCATCTTCAGATGAAGAAGAAGATGGGGGAAGAACACAACCCAGAGCCACGATGCATCATCTTCAGATGAAGAAGAAGATGGGGGAAGAACACAACCCAGAGCCACGATGCATCATCTTCAGATGAAGAAGAAGATGGGGGAAGAACACAACCCAGAGCCATGATGCATCATCTTCAGATGAAGAAGAAGATGGGGGAAGAACACAACCCAGAGCCACGATGCATCATCTTCAGATGAAGAAGAAGATGGGGGAAGAATTACAACCCAGAGCCATGATGCATCATCTTCAGATGAAGAAGAAGATGGGGAAGAACACAACCCAGAGCCATGATGCATCATCGTCAGATGAAGAAGAAGATGGGGAAGAACACAACCCAGAGCCACGATGCATCGTCTTCAGATGAAGAAGAAATCCGCCAAGCTGAAAGAGACATTTTTGTCAAAGAAAAGCAAATGAACATGGTCCTTATCACCATATGACAACCAGGGTAGGATGGCAGCACAACATGTCATGAGGATGACCCCGGGGCCCACAAGACATGCAGTCAAAGGGTCATAAGGATGACCCCAGGGCCCACAAGACATGCAGTCAACATGTCATAAGGATGACCCCAGGGCCCACAAGATATGCAGTCAACATGTCATAAGGATGACCCCAGGGCCCACAAGATATGCAGTCAAAGGGTCATAAGGATGACCCCAGGGCCCACAAGATATGCAGTCAAAGGGTCATAAGGATGACCCCAGGGCCCACAAGATATGCAGTCAAAATGTCATAAGGATGACCCCAGGGCCCACAAGACATGCAGTCAAAGGGTCATAAGGATGACCCCAGGGCCCACAAGATATGCAGTCAAAGGGTCATAAGGATGACCCCAGGACCCACAAGATATTCAGTCAAAATGTCATAAGGATGACCCCAGGACCCACAAGATATGCAGTCAAAATGTCATAAGGATGACCCCAGGGCCCACAAGATATGCAGTCAAATGTCATAAGGATGACCCCAGAGCCCACAAGATATGCAGTCAAAGGGTCATAAGGATGACCCCAGGGCCCACAAGATATGCAGTCAAAATGTCATAAGGATGACCCCAGGACCCACAAGACATGCAGTCAACATGTCATAAGGATGACCCCAGGGCCCACAAGATATGCAGTCAAAATGTCATAAGGATGACCCCAGGGCCCACAAGATATGCAGTCAAAGGGTCATAAGGATGACCCCAGGGCCCACAAGATATGCAGTCAAAGGGTCATAAGGATGACCCCAGGGCCCACAAGATATGCAGTCAAAGGGTCATAAGGATGACCCCAGGGCCCACAAGATATGCAGTCAAAGGGTCATAAGGATGACCCCAGGGCCCACAAGATATGCAGTCAAAGGGTCATAAGGATGACCCCAGGGCCCACAAGATATGCAGTCAAAGGGTCATAAGGATGACCCCAGGGCCCACAAGATATGCAGTCAAAGGGTCATAAGGATGACCCCAGGGCCCACAAGATATGCAGTCAAAGGGTCATAAGGATGACCCCAGGGCCCACAAGATATGCAGTCAAAGGGTCATAAGGATGACCCCAGGGCCCACAAGATATGCAGTCAACATGTCATAAGGATGACCCCAGGGCCCACAAGACATGCAGTCAAAGGGTCATAAGGATGACCCCAGAGCCCACAAGATATGCAGTCAAAATGTCATAAGGATGACCCCAGAGCCCACAAGATATGCAGTCAAAATGTCATAAGGATGACCCCAGGGCCCACAAGATATGCAGTCAAAATGTCATAAGGATGACCCCAGAGCCCACAAGATATGCAGTCAAAATGTCATAAGGATGACCCCAGGGCCCACAAGATATGCAGTCAAAGGGTCATAAGGATGACCCCAGGGCCCACAAGATATGCAGTCAAAGGGTCATAAGGATGACCCCAGGGCCCACAAGATATGCAGTCAAAGGGTCATAAGGATGACCCCAGGGCCCACAAGATATGCAGTCAAAGGGTCATAAGGATGACCCCAGGGCCCACAAGATATGCAGTCAAAGGGTCATAAGGATGACCCCAGGGCCCACAAGATATGCAGTCAAAGGGTCATAAGGATGACCCCAGGGCCCACAAGATATGCAGTCAAAGGGTCATAAGGATGACCCCAGGGCCCACAAGATATGCAGTCAAAGGGTCATAAGGATGACCCCAGGGCCCACAAGATATGCAGTCAAAGGGTCATAAGGATGACCCCAGGGCCCACAAGATATGCAGTCAAAGGGTCATAAGGATGACCCCAGGGCCCACAAGATATGCAGTCAAAGGGTCATAAGGATGACCCCAGAGCCCACAAGATATGCAGTCAAAATGTCATAAGGATGACCCCAGAGCCCACAAGACATGCAGTCAAAGGGTCATAAGGATGACCCCAGAGCCCACAAGATATGCAGTCAACATGTCATAAGGATGACCCCAGGGCCCACAAGACATGCAGTCAAAGGGTCATAAGGATGACCCCAGAGCCCACAAGATATGCAGTCAACATGTCATAAGGATGACCCCAGGGCCCACAAGATATGCAGTCAAAATGTCATAAGGATGACCCCAGAGCCCACAAGACATGCAGTCAAAGGGTCATAAGGATGACCCCAGAGCCCACAAGATATGCAGTCAACATGTCATAAGGATGACCCCAGGGCCCATAAGACATGCAGTCAAAGGGTCATAAGGATGACCCCAGGGCCCACAAGATATGCAGTCAACATGTCATAAGGATGACCCCAGGGCCCACAAGATATGCAGTCAACATGTCATAAGGATGACCCCAGGGCCCACAAGACATGCAGTCAAAGGGTCATAAGGATGACCCCAGAGCCCACAAGATATGCAGTCAAAATGTCATAAGGATGACCCCAGAGCCCACAAGATATGCAGTCAAAATGTCATAAGGATGACCCCAGGGCCCACAAGATATGCAGTCAAAATGTCATAAGGATGACCCCAGAGCCCACAAGATATGCAGTCAAAATGTCATAAGGATGACCCCAGGGCCCACAAGATATGCAGTCAAAGGGTCATAAGGATGACCCCAGGGCCCACAAGATATGCAGTCAAAGGGTCATAAGGATGACCCCAGGGCCCACAAGATATGCAGTCAAAGGGTCATAAGGATGACCCCAGGGCCCACAAGATATGCAGTCAAAGGGTCATAAGGATGACCCCAGGGCCCACAAGATATGCAGTCAAAGGGTCATAAGGATGACCCCAGGGCCCACAAGATATGCAGTCAAAGGGTCATAAGGATGACCCCAGGGCCCACAAGATATGCAGTCAAAGGGTCATAAGGATGACCCCAGAGCCCACAAGATATGCAGTCAAAATGTCATAAGGATGACCCCAGAGCCCACAAGACATGCAGTCAAAGGGTCATAAGGATGACCCCAGAGCCCACAAGATATGCAGTCAACATGTCATAAGGATGACCCCAGGGCCCACAAGACATGCAGTCCAAGGGTCATAAGGATGACCCCAGAGCCCACAAGATATGCAGTCAACATGTCATAAGGATGACCCCAGGGCCCACAAGATATGCAGTCAAAATGTCATAAGGATGACCCCAGAGCCCACAAGACATGCAGTCAAAGGGTCATAAGGATGACCCCAGAGCCCACAAGATATGCAGTCAACATGTCATAATGATGACCCCAGGGCCCACAAGACATGCAGTCAAAGGGTCATAAGGATGACCCCAGAGCCCACAAGATATGCAGTCAACATGTCATAAGGATGACCCCAGGGCCCACAAGACATGCAGTCAACATGTCATAAGGATGACCCCAGGGCCCACAAGACACGCAGTCAAAGGGTCATAAGGATGACCCCAGGGCCCACAAGATATGCAGTCAAAGGGTCATAAGGATGACCCCAGGGCCCACAAGACATGCAGTCAAAGGGTCATAAGGATGACCCCAGAGCCCACAAGATATGCAGTCAAAGGGTCATAAGGATGACCCCAGGGCCCACAAGACATGCAGTCAAAGGGTCATAAGGATGACCCCAGAGCCCACAAGATATGCAGTCAACATGTCATAAGGATGACCCCAGGGCCCACAAGACATGCAGTCAAAGGGTCATAAGGATGACCCCAGAGCCCACAAGATATGCAGTCAAATGTCATAAGGATGACCCCAGGGCCCACAAGATATGCAGTCAAAGGGTCATAAGGATGACCCCAGGGCCCACAAGATATGCAGTCAAAGGGTCATAAGGATGACCCCAGGGCCCACAAGATATGCAGTCAAAGGGTCATAAGGATGACCCCAGGGCCCACAAGATATGCAGTCAAAGGGTCATAAGGATGACCCCAGAGCCCACAAGATATGCAGTCAACATGTCATAAGGATGACCCCAGGGCCCACAAGACATGCAGTCAAAGGGTCATAAGGATGACCCCAGAGCCCACAAGATATGCAGTCAAATGTCATAAGGATGACCCCAGGGCCCACAAGATATGCAGTCAAAGGGTCATAAGGATGACCCCAGGGCCCACAAGATATGCAGTCAAAGGGTCATAAGGATGACCCCAGGGCCCACAAGATATGCAGTCAAAGGGTCATAAGGATGACCCCAGGGCCCACAAGATATGCAGTCAAAGGGTCATAAGGATGACCCCAGAGCCCACAAGATATGCAGTCAAAATGTCATAAGGATGACCCCAGAGCCCACAAGACATGCAGTCAAAGGGTCATAAGGATGACCCCAGAGCCCACAAGATATGCAGTCAACATGTCATAAGGATGACCCCAGGGCCCACAAGACATGCAGTCAAAGGGTCATAAGGATGACCCCAGAGCCCACAAGATATGCAGTCAACATGTCATAAGGATGACCCCAGGGCCCACAAGATATGCAGTCAAAATGTCATAAGGATGACCCCAGAGCCCACAAGACATGCAGTCAAAGGGTCATAAGGATGACCCCAGAGCCCACAAGATATGCAGTCAACATGTCATAAGGATGACCCCAGGGCCCATAAGACATGCAGTCAAAGGGTCATAAGGATGACCCCAGGGCCCACAAGATATGCAGTCAACATGTCATAAGGATGACCCCAGGGCCCACAAGATATGCAGTCAACATGTCATAAGGATGACCCCAGGGCCCACAAGACATGCAGTCAAAGGGTCATAAGGATGACCCCAGAGCCCACAAGATATGCAGTCAAAATGTCATAAGGATGACCCCAGAGCCCACAAGATATGCAGTCAAAATGTCATAAGGATGACCCCAGGGCCCACAAGATATGCAGTCAAAATGTCATAAGGATGACCCCAGAGCCCACAAGATATGCAGTCAAAATGTCATAAGGATGACCCCAGGGCCCACAAGATATGCAGTCAAAGGGTCATAAGGATGACCCCAGGGCCCACAAGATATGCAGTCAAAGGGTCATAAGGATGACCCCAGGGCCCACAAGATATGCAGTCAAAGGGTCATAAGGATGACCCCAGGGCCCACAAGATATGCAGTCAAAGGGTCATAAGGATGACCCCAGGGCCCACAAGATATGCAGTCAAAGGGTCATAAGGATGACCCCAGGGCCCACAAGATATGCAGTCAAAGGGTCATAAGGATGACCCCAGGGCCCACAAGATATGCAGTCAAAGGGTCATAAGGATGACCCCAGAGCCCACAAGATATGCAGTCAAAATGTCATAAGGATGACCCCAGAGCCCACAAGACATGCAGTCAAAGGGTCATAAGGATGACCCCAGAGCCCACAAGATATGCAGTCAACATGTCATAAGGATGACCCCAGGGCCCACAAGACATGCAGTCCAAGGGTCATAAGGATGACCCCAGAGCCCACAAGATATGCAGTCAACATGTCATAAGGATGACCCCAGGGCCCACAAGATATGCAGTCAAAATGTCATAAGGATGACCCCAGAGCCCACAAGACATGCAGTCAAAGGGTCATAAGGATGACCCCAGAGCCCACAAGATATGCAGTCAACATGTCATAATGATGACCCCAGGGCCCACAAGACATGCAGTCAAAGGGTCATAAGGATGACCCCAGAGCCCACAAGATATGCAGTCAACATGTCATAAGGATGACCCCAGGGCCCACAAGACATGCAGTCAACATGTCATAAGGATGACCCCAGGGCCCACAAGACACGCAGTCAAAGGGTCATAAGGATGACCCCAGGGCCCACAAGATATGCAGTCAAAGGGTCATAAGGATGACCCCAGGGCCCACAAGACATGCAGTCAAAGGGTCATAAGGATGACCCCAGAGCCCACAAGATATGCAGTCAAAGGGTCATAAGGATGACCCCAGGGCCCACAAGACATGCAGTCAAAGGGTCATAAGGATGACCCCAGAGCCCACAAGATATGCAGTCAACATGTCATAAGGATGACCCCAGGGCCCACAAGACATGCAGTCAAAGGGTCATAAGGATGACCCCAGAGCCCACAAGATATGCAGTCAAATGTCATAAGGATGACCCCAGGGCCCACAAGATATGCAGTCAAATGTCATAAGGATGACCCCAGAGCCCACAAGATATGCAGTCAAAATGTCATAAGGATGACCCCAGGGCCCACAAGATATGCAGTCAACATGTCATAAGGATGACCCCAGGGCCCACAAGACATGCAGTCAAAGGGTCATAAGGATGACCCCAGGGCCCACAAGATATGCAGTCAAAGGGTCATAAGGATGACCCCAGGGCCCACAAGATATGCAGTCAAAGGGTCATAAGGATGACCCCAGGGCCCACAAGACATGCAGTCAAAGGGTCATAAGGATGACCCCAGAGCCCACAAGATATGCAGTCAACATGTCATAAGGATGACCCCAGGGCCCACAAGATATGCAGTCAAAGGGTCATAAGGATGACCCCAGGGCCCACAAGACATGCAGTCAAAGGGTCATAAGGATGACCCCAGAGCCCACAAGATATGCAGTCAAAGGGTCATAAGGATGACCCCAGGGCCCACAAGACATGCAGTCAAAGGGTCATAAGGATGACCCCAGAGCCCACAAGATATGCAGTCAAAGGGTCATAAGGATGACCCCAGGGCCCACAAGACATGCAGTCAAAGGGTCATAAGGATGACCCCAGAGCCCACAAGATATGCAGTCAACATGTCATAAGGATGAACCCCAGGACCCACAAGATATGCAGTCAACATGTCATAAGGATGACCCCAGGGCCCACAAGATATGCAGTCAAAGGGTCATAAGGATGACCCCAGGGCCCACAAGACATGCAGTCAACATGTCATAAGGATGACCCCAGGGCCCACAAGACATGCAGTCAAAGGGTCATAAGGATGACCCCAGGGCCCACAAGATATGCAGTCAAAGGGTCATAAGGATGACCCCAGGGCCCACAAGACATGCAGTCAAAGGGTCATAAGGATGACCCCAGAGCCCACAAGATATGCAGTCAAAGGGTCATAAGGATGACCCCAGGGCCCACAAGACATGCAGTCAAAGGGTCATAAGGATGACCCCAGAGCCCACAAGATATGCAGTCAACATGTCATAAGGATGACCCCAGGGCCCACAAGACATGCAGTCAAAGGGTCATAAGGATGACCCCAGAGCCCACAAGATATGCAGTCAAATGTCATAAGGATGACCCCAGGGCCCACAAGATATGCAGTCAAATGTCATAAGGATGACCCCAGAGCCCACAAGATATGCAGTCAAAATGTCATAAGGATGACCCCAGGGCCCACAAGATATGCAGTCAACATGTCATAAGGATGACCCCAGGGCCCACAAGACATGCAGTCAAAGGGTCATAAGGATGACCCCAGGGCCCACAAGATATGCAGTCAAAGGGTCATAAGGATGACCCCAGGGCCCACAAGATATGCAGTCAAAGGGTCATAAGGATGACCCCAGGGCCCACAAGACATGCAGTCAAAGGGTCATAAGGATGACCCCAGAGCCCACAAGATATGCAGTCAACATGTCATAAGGATGACCCCAGGGCCCACAAGATATGCAGTCAAAGGGTCATAAGGATGACCCCAGGGCCCACAAGACATGCAGTCAAAGGGTCATAAGGATGACCCCAGAGCCCACAAGATATGCAGTCAAGGGTCATAAGGATGACCCCAGGGCCCACAAGATATGCAGTCAAAGGGTCATAAGGATGACCCCAGGGCCCACAAGACATGCAGTCAAAGGGTCATAAGGATGACCCCAGAGCCCACAAGATATGCAGTCAACATGTCATAAGGATGACCCCAGGGCCCACAAGATATGCAGTCAAAGGGTCATAAGGATGACCCCAGAGCCCACAAGATATGCAGTCAACATGTCATAAGGATGACCCCAGGGCCCACAAGATATGCAGTCAAAGGGTCATAAGGATGAACCCCAGGACCCACAAGACATGCAGTCAACATGTCATAAGGATGACCCCAGAGCCCACAAGATATGCAGTCAAAGGGTCATAATGATGACCCCAGGGCCCACAAGACATGCAGTCAAAGGGTCATAATGATGACCCCAGGGCCCACAAGATATGCAGTCAAAGGGTCATAAGGATGACCCCAGGGCCCACAAGACATGCAGTCAAAGGGTCATAAGGATGACCCCAGAGCCCACAAGATATGCAGTCAACATGTCATAAGGATGACCCCAGGGCCCACAAGACATGCAGTCAACATGTCATAAGGATGACCCCAGGGCCCACAAGACATGCAGTCAAAGGGTCATAAGGATGACCCCAGGGCCCACAAGATATGCAGTCAAAGGGTCATAAGGATGACCCCAGGGCCCACAAGACATGCAGTCAAAGGGTCATAAGGATGACCCCAGAGCCCACAAGATATGCAGTCAAAGGGTCATAAGGATGACCCCAGGGCCCACAAGACATGCAGTCAAAGGGTCATAAGGATGACCCCAGAGCCCACAAGATATGCAGTCAACATGTCATAAGGATGACCCCAGGGCCCACAAGACATGCAGTCAAAGGGTCATAAGGATGACCCCAGAGCCCACAAGATATGCAGTCAAATGTCATAAGGATGACCCCAGGGCCCACAAGATATGCAGTCAAATGTCATAAGGATGACCCCAGAGCCCACAAGATATGCAGTCAAAATGTCATAAGGATGACCCCAGGGCCCACAAGATATGCAGTCAACATGTCATAAGGATGACCCCAGGGCCCACAAGACATGCAGTCAAAGGGTCATAAGGATGACCCCAGGGCCCACAAGATATGCAGTCAAAGGGTCATAAGGATGACCCCAGGGCCCACAAGATATGCAGTCAAAGGGTCATAAGGATGACCCCAGGGCCCACAAGACATGCAGTCAAAGGGTCATAAGGATGACCCCAGAGCCCACAAGATATGCAGTCAACATGTCATAAGGATGACCCCAGGGCCCACAAGATATGCAGTCAAAGGGTCATAAGGATGACCCCAGGGCCCACAAGACATGCAGTCAAAGGGTCATAAGGATGACCCCAGAGCCCACAAGATATGCAGTCAAAGGGTCATAAGGATGACCCCAGGGCCCACAAGATATGCAGTCAAAGGGTCATAAGGATGACCCCAGGGCCCACAAGACATGCAGTCAAAGGGTCATAAGGATGACCCCAGAGCCCACAAGATATGCAGTCAACATGTCATAAGGATGACCCCAGGGCCCACAAGATATGCAGTCAAAGGGTCATAAGGATGACCCCAGAGCCCACAAGATATGCAGTCAACATGTCATAAGGATGACCCCAGGGCCCACAAGATATGCAGTCAAAGGGTCATAAGGATGAACCCCAGGACCCACAAGACATGCAGTCAACATGTCATAAGGATGACCCCAGAGCCCACAAGATATGCAGTCAAAGGGTCATAATGATGACCCCAGGGCCCACAAGACATGCAGTCAAAGGGTCATAATGATGACCCCAGGGCCCACAAGATATGCAGTCAAAGGGTCATAAGGATGACCCCAGGGCCCACAAGACATGCAGTCAAAGGGTCATAAGGATGACCCCAGAGCCCACAAGATATGCAGTCAACATGTCATAAGGATGACCCCAGGGCCCACAAGATATGCAGTCAAAGGGTCATAAGGATGACCCCAGGGCCCACAAGACATGCAGTCAAAGGGTCATAAGGATGACCCCAGAGCCCACAAGATATGCAGTCAAAGGGTCATAAGGATGACCCCAGGGCCCACAAGATATGCAGTCAAAGGGTCATAAGGATGACCCCAGGGCCCACAAGACAGGCAGTCAAAGGGTCATAAGGATGACCCCAGGGCCCACAAGACATGCAGTCAAAGGGTCATAAGGATGACCCCAGGGCCCACAAGACATGCAGTCAAAGGGTCATAAGGATGACCCCAGGGCCCACAAGATATGCAGTCAACATGTCATAAGGATGACCCCAGGGCCCACAAGACATGCAGTCAAAGGGTCATAAGGATGACCCCAGGGCCCACAAGATATGCAGTCAAAATGTCATAAGGATGACCCCAGGGCCCACAAGACATGCAGTCAACATGTCATAAGGATGACCCCAGGGCCCACAAGATATGCAGTCAAAGGGTCATAAGGATGACCCCAGGGCCCACAAGATATGCAGTCAACATGTCATAAGGATGACCCCAGGGCCCACAAGACATGCAGTCAAAGGGTCATAAGGATGACCCCAGGGCCCACAAGATATGCAGTCAAAGGGTCATAAGGATGACCCCAGGGCCCACAAGATATGCAGTCAAAGGGTCATAAGGATGACCCCAGGGCCCACAAGACATGCAGTCAAAGGGTCATAAGGATGACCCCAGAGCCCACAAGATATGCAGTCAACATGTCATAAGGATGACCCCAGGGCCCACAAGATATGCAGTCAAAGGGTCATAAGGATGACCCCAGGGCCCACAAGACATGCAGTCAAAGGGTCATAAGGATGACCCCAGAGCCCACAAGATATGCAGTCAAAGGGTCATAAGGATGACCCCAGGGCCCACAAGACATGCAGTCAAAGGGTCATAAGGATGACCCCAGAGCCCACAAGATATGCAGTCAACATGTCATAAGGATGACCCCAGGGCCCACAAGACATGCAGTCAAAGGGTCATAAGGATGACCCCAGAGCCCACAAGATATGCAGTCAACATGTCATAAGGATGACCCCAGGGCCCACAAGACATGCAGTCAAAGGGTCATAAGGATGACCCCAGAGCCCACAAGATATGCAGTCAACATGTCATAAGGATGACCCCAGGGCCCACAAGATATGCAGTCAAAGGGTCATAAGGATGACCCCAGAGCCCACAAGATATGCAGTCAACATGTCATAAGGATGACCCCAGGGCCCACAAGATATGCAGTCAAAGGGTCATAAGGATGAACCCCAGGACCCACAAGACATGCAGTCAACATGTCATAAGGATGACCCCAGAGCCCACAAGATATGCAGTCAAAGGGTCATAATGATGACCCCAGGGCCCACAAGACATGCAGTCAAAGGGTCATAATGATGACCCCAGGGCCCACAAGATATGCAGTCAAAGGGTCATAAGGATGACCCCAGGGCCCACAAGACATGCAGTCAAAGGGTCATAAGGATGACCCCAGAGCCCACAAGATATGCAGTCAACATGTCATAAGGATGACCCCAGGGCCCACAAGATATGCAGTCAAAGGGTCATAAGGATGACCCCAGGGCCCACAAGACATGCAGTCAAAGGGTCATAAGGATGACCCCAGAGCCCACAAGATATGCAGTCAAAGGGTCATAAGGATGACCCCAGGGCCCACAAGATATGCAGTCAAAGGGTCATAAGGATGACCCCAGGGCCCACAAGACAGGCAGTCAAAGGGTCATAAGGATGACCCCAGGGCCCACAAGACATGCAGTCAAAGGGTCATAAGGATGACCCCAGGGCCCACAAGACATGCAGTCAAAGGGTCATAAGGATGACCCCAGGGCCCACAAGATATGCAGTCAACATGTCATAAGGATGACCCCAGGGCCCACAAGACATGCAGTCAAAGGGTCATAAGGATGACCCCAGGGCCCACAAGATATGCAGTCAAAATGTCATAAGGATGACCCCAGGGCCCACAAGACATGCAGTCAACATGTCATAAGGATGACCCCAGGGCCCACAAGATATGCAGTCAAAGGGTCATAAGGATGACCCCAGGGCCCACAAGATATGCAGTCAACATGTCATAAGGATGACCCCAGGGCCCACAAGACATGCAGTCAAAGGGTCATAAGGATGACCCCAGGGCCCACAAGATATGCAGTCAAAGGGTCATAAGGATGACCCCAGGGCCCACAAGATATGCAGTCAAAGGGTCATAAGGATGACCCCAGGGCCCACAAGACATGCAGTCAAAGGGTCATAAGGATGACCCCAGAGCCCACAAGATATGCAGTCAACATGTCATAAGGATGACCCCAGGGCCCACAAGATATGCAGTCAAAGGGTCATAAGGATGACCCCAGGGCCCACAAGACATGCAGTCAAAGGGTCATAAGGATGACCCCAGAGCCCACAAGATATGCAGTCAAAGGGTCATAAGGATGACCCCAGGGCCCACAAGACATGCAGTCAAAGGGTCATAAGGATGACCCCAGAGCCCACAAGATATGCAGTCAACATGTCATAAGGATGACCCCAGGGCCCACAAGACATGCAGTCAAAGGGTCATAAGGATGACCCCAGAGCCCACAAGATATGCAGTCAACATGTCATAAGGATGACCCCAGGGCCCACAAGATATGCAGTCAACATGTCATAAGGATGACCCCAGGGCCCACAAGATATGCAGTCAACATGTCATAAGGATGACCCCAGGGCCCACAAGATATGCAGTCAACATGTCATAAGGATGACCCCAGGGCCCACAAGACATGCAGTCAAAGGGTCATAAGGATGACCCCAGGGCCCACAAGATATGCAGTCAAATGTCATAAGGATGACCCCAGGGCCCACAAGATATGCAGTCAAAGGGTCATAAGGATGACCCCAGGGCCCACAAGATATGCAGTCAAAGGGTCATAAGGATGACCCCAGGGCCCACAAGACAGGCAGTCAAAGGGTCATAAGGATGACCCCAGGGCCCACAAGACATGCAGTCAAAGGGTCATAAGGATGACCCCAGGGCCCACAAGATATGCAGTCAAAATGTCATAAGGATGACCCCAGGGCCCACAAGACATGCAGTCAAAGGGTCATAAGGATGACCCCAGGGCCCACAAGATATGCAGTCAAAATGTCATAAGGATGACCCCAGGGCCCACAAGACATGCAGTCAACATGTCATAAGGATGACCCCAGGGCCCACAAGATATGCAGTCAAAGGGTCATAAGGATGACCCCAGGGCCCACAAGATATGCAGTCAACATGTCATAAGGATGACCCCAGGGCCCACAAGACATGCAGTCAAAATGTCATAAGGATGACCCCAGGGCCCACAAGACACGCAGTCAAAATGTCATAAGGATGACCCCTGGGCCCACAAGACATGCAGTCAAAGGGTCATAAGGATGACCCCAGGGCCCACAAGACATGCAGTCAACATGTCATAAGGATGACCCCAGGGCCCACAAGACATGCAGTCAAAGGGTCATAAGGATGACCCCAGGGCCCACAAGACATGCAGTCAAAGGGTCATAAGGATGACCCCAGGGCCCACAAGACATGCAGTCAAAGGGTCATAAGGATGACCCCAGGGCCCACAAGATATGCAGTCAACATGTCATAAGGATGACCCCAGGGCCCACAAGATATGCAGTCAACATGTCATAAGGATGACCCCAGGGCCCACAAGACATGCAGTCAAAGGGTCATAAGGATGACCCCAGAGCCCACAAGATATGCAGTCAAAATGTCATAAAGATGACCCCAGAGCCCACAAGATATGCAGTCAAAATGTCATAAGGATGACCCCAGGGCCCACAAGATATGCAGTCAAAATGTCATAAGGATGACCCCAGGGCCCACAAGATATGCAGTCAAAGGGTCATAAGGATGACCCCAGAGCCCACAAGATATGCAGTCAAAATGTCATAAGGATGACCCCAGGGCCCACAAGACATGCAGTCAAAGGGTTATAAGGATGACCCCAGGACCCACAAGATATTCAGTCAAAATGTCATAAGGATGACCCCAGGACCCACAAGATATTCAGTCAAAATGTCATAAGGATGACCCCAGGGCCCACAAGACATGCAGTCAACATGTCATAAGGATGACCCCAGGGCCCACAAGATATGCAGTCAAAGGGTCATAAGGATGACCCCAGGGCCCACAAGACATGCAGTCAACATGTCATAAGGATGACCCCAGGGCCCACAAGACATGCAGTCAAAGGGTCATAAGGATGACCCCAGGGCCCACAAGACATGCAGTTGCCCAGGACACCGCCTCAACATTCTACATGTTCATCACACCAGCCATAAAAAAAATATATCCTGGAGATGACAAATTTGGAGCGTTTCTGTAAATATGGAGACAACTGCAAAAGGATGGATGAGTTTGACCTGCGTGCCTTCATAGGGCTGCTAATCTTAGAGGGTGTGTATTGTTCCCGAGGCAAAGCTACATGTAGTCGCTGGGATGCTGAGAGTGGAAGGGTGATTTTCCATGTCACTGAAAATCTTTCACACTTTCTCAAGAATGCTATGATTTAATAACCGTGAGTCAAGACCTGCAAGACGTGTGAGAGACAAACTGGCGGACGTAAGAGAGGTCTGGGAGAAGTGGCTGGTACGTCTGTGTCACGGTCGTCATCATGAGGAGAACAAGGCGCAGCGTGTTAAGCGTACATACTTCTTTAATGAAAGAACAAAACAACAAAACGAACCGTGAAGCTATTACGACTAGCGCAGACAGGCAACTAAACATGGAAAAACAACCCACAAACTACCCAAGGAATATGGCTACCTAAATATGGTCTCCAATCAAAGACAACGATAAACAGCTGCCTCTGATTAAGAACCAATCTAGGCAACCATCGACATAAACACCTAGACTTACAAAAAACCCCTAGACGATACAAAACCCCCTAGACAATACAAAAACTTAACAAAACCACCCTCGTCACACCCTAACCTAACCAAAATAATAAAGAAAAGAAAGGTAACTAAGGTCAGGGCGTGACAATAGATGACAGTCTGCCATACCTCTTACAACCCTGGGCCTGAAGTAACAGTGGATGAGCAACTGGTTCCATTCAGAGGTACATCTTTATATTCATATATGTAATGTGATTTTCATTGTTCATCTTATTATGTTTTGCTGTAATATCATTTAATTATGTGATTGTTTTCTGTGACACTAATTGCTGATAGTAAATCTCTTTTATCAAAAGTTCGCTGTCCTTTCCGACAGTATATGTCCAGCAAGCCGGCAAAGTATGGCGTCAAGATATGGGTGTCCTGTGACTCACAATCCAGCTACGCTTGGAAGATGCAAGTCTACACAGGAAAGCCGACCAGTGGAGGCCCGGAGAAGAACCAGGGGATGCGGGTGGTGTTTGATGTGACAGATGGACTGAGGGGACACAATGTCCCGTGTGATAATTTCTTCACCTCTTATGAACTCAGCCAGCAGCTCCTGAAGAGGAAGATCACCATGGTTGGCACAGTTAGAAATAACAAGTGGGAGCTCCCCCCTGCCTCCTCACAACAAGTGGGGGAGAGGCCTTCTCATCAAAGTCCAATTCCAATCACTGTGTGTGTGCCTGTCTTTCTTTCTTTCAGTCTCCTCTCTAAATCCTCTACAGGTTTTCCCAAACTCGGTCCCGGGGCCCCCCTTGGGTACACGTTTCGGTTTTTACACTAGCACTACACAGCTCATTCAAATAATCAAATGTGTACCGGGGGTCTGAGCTTGGGAAACCCTACACTACAACATTATTCACTACTATCATCAGTCCCATTACTATTGCTGTGTGTGTGTGTGCCTGTCTGTCTTGAGTGTGGAATAAACAATGTTCTGTACATCTGTCTTCTACTACTACTGGTCATTACCAGTATTCTAATAGAGGAGCCATTACAGCCATATATTAAACCTACCAGAGGACAGTAATACCTATATATTAAACCTACCAGAGGACAGTAATACCTATATATTACACCTACCAGAGGACAGTAATACCTATATATTAAACCTAACAGAGGACAGTAACACCTATATATTAAACCTACCAGAGGACAGTAATACCTATATATTAAACCTACCAGAGGACAGTAATACCTATATATTAAACCTACCAGAGGACAGTAATACCTATATATTAAACCTACCAGAGGACAGTAATACCTATATATTAAACCTACCAGAGGACAGTAATACCTATATATTAAACCTACCAGAGGACAGTAATACCTATATATTAAACCTACCAGAGGACAGTAATAACTATATATTACACCTACCAGAGGACAGTAATATCTATATATTAAACCTACCAGAGGACAGTAATACCTATATATTAAACCTACCAGAGGACAGTAATACCTATATATTACACCTACCAGAGGACTGTAATACCTATATATTAAACCTAACAGAGGACAGTAATACCTATATATTAAACCTACCAGAGGACAGTAATACCTATATATTAAACCTAACAGAGGACAGTAACACCTATATATTAAACCTAACAGAGGACAGTAACACCTATATATTAAATCTAACAGAGGACAGTAATACCTATATATTAAACCTACCAGAGGACAGTAATACCTATATATTAAACCTAACAGAGGACAGTAATACCTATATATTACACCTACCAGAGGACAGTAATACCTATATATTAAACCTAACAGAGGACAGTAACACCTATATATTAAACCTAACAGAGGACAGTAACACCTATATATTAAATCTAACAGAGGACAGTAATACCTATATATTAAACCTAACAGAGGACAGTAATACCTATATATTAAACCTAACAGAGGACAGTAACACCTATATATTAAACCTAACAGAGGACAGTAACACCTATATATTACACCTACCAGAGGACAGTAATACCTATATATTAAACCTAACAGAGGACAGTAATACCTATATATTACACCTACCAGAGGACAGTAATACCTATATATTAAACCTAACAGAGGACAGTAACACCTATATATTAAACCTAACAGAGGACAGTAACACCTATATATTACACCTACCAGAGGACAGTAATACCTATATATTAAACCTAACAGAGGACAGTAACACCTATATATTAAACCTAACAGAGGACAGTAATACCTATATATTACACCTACCAGAGGACAGTAATACCTATATATTACACCTACCAGAGGACAGTAATACCTATATATTAAACCTAACAGAGGACAGTAACACCTATATATTAAACCTAACAGAGGACAGTAACACCTATATATTAAACCTAACAGAGGACAGTAACACCTATATATTAAACCTAACAGAGGACAGTAATACCTATATATTAAACCTAACAGAGGACAGTAATACCTATATATTAAACCTAACAGAGGACAGTAACACCTATATATTAAACCTAACAGAGGACAGTAACACCTATATATTACACCTACCAGAGGACAGTAATACCTATATATTAAACCTAACAGAGGACAGTAACACCTATATATTAAACCTAACAGAGGACAGTAATACCTATATATTACACCTACCAGAGGACAGTAATACCTATATATTAAACCTAACAGAGGACAGTAACACCTATATATTAAACCTAACAGAGGACAGTAACACCTATATATTAAATCTAACAGAGGACAGTAATACCTATATATTAAACCTAACAGAGGACAGTAATACCTATATATTAAACCTAACAGAGGACAGTAACACCTATATATTAAACCTAACAGAGGACAGTAACACCTATATATTAAATCTAACAGAGGACAGTAATACCTATATATTAAACCTACCAGAGGACAGTAATACCTATATATTAAACCTAACAGAGGACAGTAATACCTATATATTAAACCTAACAGAGGACAGTAACACCTATATATTAAACCTACCAGAGGACAGTAATACCTATAGATTAAACCTAACAGAGGACTGTCCATCTGGCTCACTTTACCAGAAGATGCTTCCCTGTCCATCTGGCTCACTTTACCAGACAATGCTTCCCTGTCCATCTGGCTCACTTTACCAGAAGATGCTTCCCTGTCCATCTGGCTCACTTTACCAGAAGATGCTTCCCTGTCCATCTGGCTCACTTTACCAGAAGATGCATCCCTGTCCATCTGGCTCACTTTACCAGAAGATGCTTCCCTGTCCATCTGGCTCACTCTACCAGAAGATGCTTCCCTGTCCATCTGGCTCACTCTACCAGAAGATGCTTCCCTGTCCATCTGGCTCACTTTACCAGAAGATGCTTCCCTGTCCATCTGGCTCACTTTACCAGAAGATGCTTCCCTGTCCATCTGGCTCACTTTACCAGAAGATGCTTCCCTGTACCTCTGGCTCACTTTACAAGAAGATGCTTCCCTGTCCATCTGGCTCACTTTACAAGATAATGCTTCCCTGTCCATCTGGCTCACTTTACCAGAAGATGCTTCCCTGTCCATCTGGCTCACTTTACAAGAAGATGCTTCCCTGTCCATCTGGCTCACTTTACCAGAAGATGCTTCCCTGTCCATCTGGCTCACTTTACCAGAATTTGCTTCCCTGTCCATCTGGCTCACTTTACAAGAAGATGCTTCCCTGTCCATCTGGCTCACTTTACCAGAATTTGCTTCCTTGTCCAACTGGCTCACTCTATCAGAAGTTGCTTCCCTGTCCATCTGGCTCACTTTACCAGAATTTGCTTCCTTGTCCAACTGGCTCACTCTACCAGAAGTTGCTTCCCTGTCCATCTGGCACACTCTACCAGAAGTTGCTTCCCTGTCCATCTGGCTCACTCTACCAGAAGATGGCAGCGGTGAGCTGTGGACCACCATGATCATGAACCGGGCAGGGTGCTGTTCCCAACTTCCTAGTGGGGGAAAACCTAAGGGGAGACAATGGCTCTGTCCAAATGGGCACCCTAGCGTCTCTGGTCTAAAGTAGTGCACTATATATAGGGAATAGGGCTCTGGTCTAAAGTAGTGCACTATATAGGGAATAGGGCTCTGGTCTAAAGTAGTGCACTATATAGGGAATAGGGCTCTGGTCTAAAGTAGTGCACTATATAGTGAATAGGGCTCTGGTCTAAAGTAGTGCACTATATAGGGAATAGGGCTCTGGTCTAAAGTAGTGCACTACATAGGGAATAGGGCTCTGGTCTAAAGTAGTGCACTACATAGGGAATAGGGCTCTGGTCTAAAGTAGTGTTCTATATAGGGAATAGACTGCCATTTGAGACAAGACCAAGAGATTCAAGCAGCATAGTTACACAGCCATTTACCCTGACAACTCAGGACCCATAGCAGCATAGTTAAATGTATTTACCCTGACAACTCAGGACCCATAGCAGCCTAGTTACACAGCTACTTACCCTGACAACTCAGGACCCATAGCAGCCTAGTTACACAGCCATTTACCCTGACAACTCAGGACCCATAGCAGCATAGTTACACAGCTACTTACCCTGACAACTCAGGACCCATAGCAGCCTAGTTACATGTATTTACCCTGACAACTCAGGACCCATAGCAGCCTAGTTACACAGCTACTTACCCTGACAACTCAGGACCCATAGCAGCCTAGTAACATGTATTTACCCTGACAACTCAGGACCCATAGCAGCCTAGTTACTCAGCTACTAACCCTGACAACTCAGGACCTATAGCAGCCTAGTTACACAACTACTGGTCCTTCTGTAGCTCAGTTGGTAGAGCATGGCGCTTGTAATGCCAGGGTAGTGGGTTCAATTCCCGGGACCACCCATACGTAGAATGTATGCACACATGACTGTAAGTCGCTTTGGATAAAAGCGTCCGCTAAATGGCATATATTACTAACCCTGACAACTCAGGACCCATAGCAGTATAGTTACACAGCTACTAACCCTGACAACTCAGGACCCATAGCAGCATAGTTACATGTATTTACCCTGACAACTCAGGACCCATAGCAGCCTAGTTACACAGCTATTTACCCTGACAACTCAGGACCCATAGCAGCCTAGTTACACAGCTATTTACCCTGACAACTCAGGACCCATAGCAGCCTAGTTACACAGCTACTTACCCTGACAACTCAGGACCCATAGCAGCCTAGTTACACAGCTACTAACCCTGACAACTCAGGACCCATAGCAGCCTAGTTACACAGCTACTAACCCTGACAACTCAGGACCCATAGCAGCATAGTTACACAGCTACTAACCCAGACAACTCAGGACCCATAGCAGCATAGTTACACAGCTACTAACCCTAAGAACGACTCAAACAAAACCAGGATATGAAGATGATTAATAGCCAGTTGGGGAATCCTATAAGAAGGTATTCTCTTTGCATGTCCAAACAAAATTCCTTGTTCAACACAAATGGCTTTTTGAGAGAGCGTGTTGAATCAAGGTGTGGGTGCAGTGTTGTCACATAGGTTCATTCACTGTAAACACATGTACAACTCCGTATTCTAGCCTCAATGTAAACTGCATCTTGTCTGATATTGTATGTCACTAAAAAAAACGAATTCTTGGGGCCTCCCGAGTGGCGCAGCGGTCTAGGCACTGCGGTGCTTGAGGTGTCACTACAGATCCGGGTTCAATCCCGGGCTGTGTGACAGCTGGCCACAACTGGGAGACCCATGAGGCAATGCACAATTTGCCCAGCGTTGTCCGGGTCAGGGGGAGGGTTTGTCCGACCGGGATGTACTCTTCCCATTGCGCTCTAGAGAATCCTGTGCCGGCGTATGCACGCTGACACGGTCGCCAGCTGTACGGTGTTTCTTCCAACACATTGATGCTGCTTGCTTCCGGGTTAAACGAGCAGTGTGTCAAGAAGCAGCCCAGCTTGGCAGGGGTCGTGTTTCGGAGGACGCGTGGCTCTCGACCTTCGCCTCTCACGTGTCAGTTCGGGAGTTGCAGCGATGGGACAAGACTGTAACTACCAATTGGATAAAAAATGAAATATATACATTTATAAGATTTCTTGAGTGTTCTCAAAAGGTTGTGTGACTCGTTAATGGCCGAAACGTCAGGATATTAATATTTAGATCAATAGGGTACCAAGTTTTGTGAGCAAGATGCCTTTTCCTTCCTACATTCTTATACACTCCTCTTATTTAAGGCCGTGGTCTTCATACCCTCATGGTTTTAATTAATTCAACCAAAGTCATGAACTAAAATGAACAGAAAGAGAATACAGTACTTTAAATCCTGGTTGGACCACCAGGGAGAACTGTTGCTGTGTGTGTTGGCATAGGATACGTCCTCAAGGCCTCTCTGTAATCTTTATATGGCAGCTCCAAAGAGCTTCCTTTACTTTCTCAAGATAACATTCCCTTTTAGCCAGAGCAGGGGAGGAGAAGGGAGAGCCTAGAGTTGCATTTGTGGTTTGAACCAGGGAAACAGTGCCCAAGCCATCTGTTGTCAACTTTCTGCTGTCAACATTCTGCTGTCAACATTCTGATGTCAACATTCTGATGTCAACATTCTGCTGTCAACATTCTGATGTCAACATTCTGTTGTCAACATTCTAATATAAACATTTTGTTAATATTCTGCTGTCAATATTCCGATGTCAACATTCCAATGTCAACATTCTGATGTCAACATTCTGTTAACATTCTGCTGTCAACATTCTGATGTCAACATTCCTATGTCAACATTCCGATGTCAACATTCCGATGTCAACATTCTGTTAACATTCTGCTGTGTTGATCATGTTCTTAAACAGATTTTTGAAGTTATTTTTCATCTTGTTTGTCTTTTTATTGTCAGCCCAACATGTGGGTAATGCCCTTGGGCAGTAGTTAGTGTACACATGTGAATAAGCTATACACACTGTACAGGACCCGTTTTGCAGACACGGAATATGTCTAGTCCAGGACAATTTCAAATGGAGAATTCTGAGTGTCTGTGAAACCGGTCCATAGGACACATTACCCAAGATACTTGTAAAAAAAATACAAAAATAAAAACCACGGACAATATCATCATCAGTGAGAGACATGGGCCCAAATGACACCCTATTCCCTATATAGTGCACTAAGATTGACTAGGGCCCTTTTGAAAGTAGTGCGCAGTTTGGAGAAACAGGGTGCCGTTTGGGATGGGCCCGTTGTGTAATAAGGGAACTGAAATCTACAGTTGTTCCAGGGTAATTCGTCTGAACTGTCGATGTACAATAATTACAGGGCCTGTCTTGGCATGGTGAGCTAAGACACAGCAATGACTTTTCACTAAGAGATCATTTGTGGAACCACTGTTGATTTAGCATGCGTTTGTGTTTTTAAGTTCAAATAAATATACAGTGCCAGGCAAACGTTTGAACACACCTACTCATTCCAGGGTTTGTGTTTAAACTATTTTCTACATTGTAGAATAATAGTGAAGACACCAAAACTAATAAATAACACACATGGAATCATGTAGCAAACCCAGAAAAAGTGTTAAACATGCCAAGACTGCAAAGCTGTCATCAAGGCAGAAGGCTACGTCGAAGAATGTCTAAATATATTTGATGAAAGAGTAGGTGTCCAAACGTTTGACTGGTACCACACACACAGAGACACACAGAGACACACACAGATACACACACAGAGACACACACACACACACACAGAGACAGACACACATAAAGACACACACACACACACACAGAGACACACAGAGACACACAAAGAGACAGACACACACACACAGACACACACACACACACACACACACACACAGAAACACACAGAGACACACACACACAGAGACAGACACACACACACAGACACACACAGAGAGACATACACACACAGAGAGACACACACACAGACACACATACACACATATATATATATATATATATATATTTATATATATATAAATATAAGGTTGATGTTTTCAGCGTTGGGCCAGTAACTGAAAGGTTGCCAGATCGACTCCCAGAGCTGACAAGGTAAAAATCTGTCGTTCTGCCCAAGGCAGTTAACCCACTGTTCCCTGGGCGTCGATTATGGCACCGTCCCCGTCCCTCTCTGATTCAGAGGGGTTGGGGTTAAATGCGGAAGACATCATATTTCAGTTGTACAACTGACCAGGTATCCCTTTGCCCTTTATGTACCAGATGTGTATTTATTTAGACTTAATAATATTATTTAGACCTAATATAGAAGAGGAACTTGAATGTCACTCAATTATATTATATTTCCTTTCATTCAAATGGCAATTCTGCATCCTGTTTACTACTCCAATTCAACAATTGGAATATAGAAAATAGCAAAAAAATCACAAAGAGAAGGTGGGGCTTGGGGCTTTCATACCCGGACCTGATCTGAGACCCGTTCTGAAATGGACCTGGGGCTTTCATACCCGGACCTGATCTGAGACCCGTTCTGAATGAACAACTTAACCCATCATTATTTGACCCTGCTGGTCATCTATGAACATTTGAACATCTTGACCATGTTCTGTTATAATCTCCACCCGGCACAGCCAGAAGAGGGCTGGCCACCCCTCATAGCCTGGTTCCTCTCTAGGTTTTGGCTTTTGTATGGAGTTTTTCCTAGCCACCGGGCTTCTACACCTGCATTGCTTGCTGTTTGGGGTTTTAGGCTGGGTTTCTGTTCAGCACTTTGAGATATCAGCTGATGTACGAAAGGCTTTATGAATACAATTTGATTTCATTTTGGACCTCTTCTGATTCAGAATATACTATTTTCATTGGAGTTATAAGTTGAGATAACTGAATATCCAATATAAAACAAGTTGTATACCTGCAGGAACCATATACCTACCTGCTCTCTAAAACAAATGGAGTAAACAATACTTTCCTGTGGATATTTTGTCTCTAATTTCGAGCAGCTGAAGGCCAAACCTCACAGACAACCAGGATAGTAAATTAAAATGTCATTTTATTCAACATTCTGTCTTGTAAGGTACATTTACACGATTTTGTTTAAGGCTATAAACCAATTCATTGTGTATTACAATCTGATGTATCAGACTACCAATAGAAGTTTCTGTGTAGTGATAATGTAGGTCAATGTATAATCAGGGTTGGTCAAATTGGGCTCCCTGGCGCCAGTGGTCTAAGGCACTGCATCTCAGTCCCTGGTTCGAATCCAGGCTGTATCACATCCAGACGTGATTGGGAGTCCCATAGGGCGGCGCACAATTGGCCCAGCGTCGTCCGGGGTATGCTGTCATTGTAAATACGAATTTGTTGTGAACTGACTTCGCTAGTTAAGTAAAGGTTAAATCATTTTATTTTTTAAATCAGCCCACAACTCAAGGAATATGAGTTTGGCATTGCAAGGGAGCCGGTGTGCACCGTGACCGTGAACAAACCAATGTAATTCTACGCTCGTGAAGAGACATTGAATAATCCCTCCTTTTCGAAACGCCCCCAACC
>NC_068442.1:52151697-52179197 GCF_023373465.1 Oncorhynchus keta
TGAGGAAGGAAAATTACGTGAATATATTGAAGCAACATCTCAAGACATCAGTCAGGAAGTTAAAGCTTGGTCGCAAATGGGTCTTCCAAATGTGACAATGACCCCAAGCATACTTACAAAGTTGTGGCAAAATGGCTTAAGGACAACAAAGTCAAGGTATTGGAGTGGCCATCACAAAGCCCTGACCTCAATCCTATAGAAAATCTGTGGGCAGAACTGAAAAAAGCTTGTGCGAGCAAGGAGGCCTACAAACCTGACTCAGTTACACCAGCTCTGTCAGGAGGAATGGGCCAAAATTCACTCAACTTATTGTGGGAAGCTTGTGGAAGGCTACCTGAAATGTTTCACTCAAAATAATATAATAATATAATAATATATATAAAATTTAAAGGCAATGCTACCCAAAACATTTGACCCAAGTTAAACCATTTAAAGACAATGCTTCCAAATATTTTTTGAGTGTATGTAAACTTCTGACCCACTGTGAATGTGATGAAAGAAATAAAAGCTGAAATAAAAAATTCTCTCTACTATTATTCTGACATTTCACATTCTTAAAATAAAGTGGTAATCCTAACTGACCTAAAACAGGGAATTGTTTACTAGGATAAAATGTCAGGAATTGTGAAAAACTGAGTGTAAATGTATTTGGCTAAAGTGTATGTAAACCTCCGACTACAACTGTTTACACATACCAATCAGGGGGAATGGGAACCAGGTGTGCGTAATGAGACAAAACAGTCCGGGGTCGGTGGTAATGATCCAGTTCAGTGATGCCTAGAAGGCCGGTGACGTAGACCTCCATAGATGGTGAACGGAATGAGCAGCAGTGGGGGGTGATCCGTTACTATGTAAACTTGTAGTATTCATGACCGAATACCAACTGGGCAAGCAGGGCATGTGCATCGAGTCTGTTTATCTGCTAACCCCCATCGTGATACTCCAGCCTTCGGGGGCACACGTTTTCCCCGGACCTAACACACCTGATTTAAACAAATTGCAATCTGACGACTAGAGTCCTCCTAGAGATTCACCTGGAAAAACATATATATATATCACAAGACTCTATATCTGTCACAAGACTTTGCTTGCAAAATGTAGCAACACTAACATTTATTTATTTTTTAAACAAGCAAATCTCTCATATCTAACCTGTGGTCGGCAAAGAAAGGGACCAGGTTTAGGTAACAAACATTGACTGAAGTGTAGTCAATGTCTTCACAGAGTTTAGTCATGTCTACATACAGTAGCCAGGGAGAGGTCAAATCAAATCAAATCAAATTTATTTATATAGCCCTTCGTACATCAGCTGATATCTCAAAGTGCTGTACAGAAACCCAGCCTAAAACCCCAAACAGCAAGCAATGCAGGTGTAGAAGCACGGTGGCTAGGAAAAACTCCCTAGAAAGGCCAAAACCTAGGAAGAAGGTGAGAGGTGAGAGAGGTGAGGTGAGGAGAGGTGAGGTGGGGAATGTGATTAGTCTAGATAGAACAGTATTTCTGGTTTTGCCCTAGCACTACACAGCTAAACCTAATGATCAACATCATCGAGTGTTGAAATGATTTGAATCAGAAACAGTATCTCTTCCTCCACTGTCCCTGTCCCACACTGGGCTGTACTTGTACTCCTCAGGCGGGGGTTGCCCCCCGGTCTCATTTATCCGAGGCACGCCTCTCCAGAGGAACACTGAGGGGGAGGATAGTGGGATAGATGGGAAGGAGAGAAAATTGACTTATGGTCTTATCAGTAAGGTATGCTATCAGTAAGGTAAGCTATCCAATGACTACAGCTCAACGTTCAACACCATAGTGCCCTCAAAGCTCATCAATAAACTAAGGACCCTGGGACTAATCACCTCCCTCGTAAACTGAATCCTGGACTTCCTGACGGGCCGCCCCCAGGTGGTAAGGGTAGGTAACAACACATCCGCCATGCTGATCCTCAACACAGGGGCCCCTCAGGAGTGCGTGCTCAGTCCCCTCCTGTAGTCCCTGTTCACTCATAACTGCACGGCCAACACCACAGTGGTGGGCCTGATTACCGACAATGACGAGACAGCCTATAGGGAGGAGGTCAGAGACCTGGCCATGTGGTGCCAGGACAACAACCTCTCCCTCAATATGATCAAGAGAAA
Organism: Oncorhynchus keta; assembly: GCF_023373465.1. Classification (NCBI taxonomy): domain Eukaryota; kingdom Metazoa; phylum Chordata; class Actinopteri; order Salmoniformes; family Salmonidae; genus Oncorhynchus; species Oncorhynchus keta. The sequence goes on from NC_068442.1 coordinate 52,153,833, forward strand.
GGAGATGATTGTGGACTTCAGGAAAAAGAGGACCGAGCACGCCCCCATTCTCATTGATGGGGCTGCAATGGAGCAGTTTGAGAGATTCAAGTTCCTTGGTGTCCACATCACCAACAAACTCACATGGTCCAAGCACACCAAGGCAGTTGTGAAGAGGGCAGGACAAAATATATCCCCCCCCAGGAGACTGAAAAGATTTGGCATGGGTCCTCAGATCTTCAAAAGGTTCAACAGCTGCACCATCGGGAGCATCCTAGACAATCTGGACCCTCTCTTTCTAAAGTCTGTTCAACCTCTCTTTCATATCGTCCGAGATCCCTAAAGATTGGAAAGCTGCCGTGGTCATCCCCCTTCCAAGGGGGTGACACTCTAGACCCAAACTGTTATAGACCTATATCCACCCTGCCCTGCCTTTCAAAAGTCTTCGAAAGCCAAGTTAATAAACAGATCACTGACCATTTCGATTCCCACCTTACCTTCTCCGCTATCCGGTTTCCGAGCTGGCGACGGGGGTGCATCTCAGCCACGCTCAAGGTACTAAACGATATGATGACCACAATCGAAAAAAGATTGTACTGTGCAGCCATCTTCAACGACCTAGCCAAGGCTTTCGACTCTGTCAATCACCGTATTCTTATCGGCAGACTCAACAGCCTTGGTTTCTCAAATGATTGCCTCGCCTGGTTCCCAAACTACTTCTCAGACAGTGTTCAGTGTGTCAAATAGGAGGGCCTGTTGTCCGGACCTCTGGCAGTCTCTATGGTGGCCTCCAACTGCTCTTAAACGCTTGTAAAACTAAATGCATGCTTTTCAACCGTTCGCAGCCCGCACACGCCTGCACGACTAGCATCACTCCTCTGGATGGTTCGGACTTAGAATATGTGGACAACTACAAATACCTAGGTGTCTGGTTAGACTGTAAACTCTCCTTCCAGACTCAAATTAAGCATCTCCAATCCAAAATTAAATCTAGAATCGTCTTTCTATTTCGCAACAAAGCTTCCTTCACTCACGCCGCCTAATATACCCTAGTAAAACTGACTATCCTGTGCCTCCTGGGTGGTCTAGGGCACTGCATCGCAGTGCTAGCTGTGCCACCAGAGACTCTGGGTTTGCGCCCAGACTCAGGCTGGGCGCAGTGTATGCTAACCAGGTCGCTAGGTGCACTATGTTCCCTCCGACACAGTGGTGCAGCTGGCTTCCGGGTTGGATGCGTGCTGTGTTTAGAAGCAATGAGGCTTTGTTAGGTTGTGTGTCAGATGGCGCATGGCAATCGAACTTTGTGTCTCCTGAGTCCGTACAGGAGTTGTAGCGATGAGACAAGATAGTACTAACAATAGGATACCAAGAAAAAAAAGTAAATAAACACTTCTTTTTTTTACTGACTATCCTAGGGATCCTCGTCTTCTGTGATGTCACTTTACTTTTTTGTGCCATCCTTTTTATCACCAAAGCCCCATATACCAACCACCACTGCGACCTGTATGCTCTAATCGGCTGGCCCTTTGTAGTTGGCCCATATTCGTCGCCAGACCCGCTGGCTCCAGGTAATCTATAAGTCTATGCTAGGTAAAGCTCTGCCTTATCTCAGCTCACTGGTCACGATAACAACACCCACCCGTAGCACGAGCTCCAGCAGGTATATCTCACTGGTCATCCCCAAAGCCAAAACCTCCTTTGGCCACCTTTCCTTCCAGTTCTCTGATGCCAATGACTGGAACGAATTGTAAAAATTTCTGAAGCTGGAGACTCATATTTCCCTCACTAACTTTAAACATCAGCTATCCGAGCAGCTAACCGATTGATGCAGCTGTACATAGCCCATCTGTAAATAGCCACCCAATCTACCTCATCCCCATATTGTTTTTATTTACTTTCTGCACACCAGTATTTCTACTTGCACATCATCATCTGCACATCTACCATTCCAGTGTAAATTTGCTAAATTGTAATTACTTGACCTATTTATTGCCTACCTCCTCACGCTATTTGCACACACTGTATATAGACTTTCTTTTTTTCTATTGTGTTATTGACTGTACACTTGTTTATTCCATGTGTAACTCTGTGTTGATGTTTGTGTCGCACTGCTTTGCTTTATCTTGGCCAGGTCACAGTTGTAACTGAGAACTTGTTCTCAACTAGCCTACCTGGATAAATAAAGGTGAAATAAATAAAACATTTATAAAAAATAAAAAATCCTGACTGGTTGCGTCACCGCCTGAAACTGCTCGGCCTCTGACCGAAAGACACTACAGAGGGTTGTGCAAATGGCCCAGTACATCACTGGGGCCAAGCTTCCTGCCATCCAGGACCTCTATACCAGGCGGTGTCAGAGGAAGGCCCTAAAAATTGTCAAAGACTCCAGCCACCCTAGTCATAAACTCTTCTCTCTGCTACAGCACGGCAAGCGGTACCGGAGTGCCAAGTCTAGGTCCAAGAGGCTTCTAAACAGCTTCTACCCTCAAGCCATAAGACTCCAAAACACCTAATCAAATGGCTACCCAGACTATTTGCAAACCGACTCGAGCTGTTATAAAGCTAGCCAGCTTCAGTTAGCTTCAAAGTCATGCTTCATCCGTACTACGACGGTGGATATTGCTCGCCCGACCGCTTACAGCAGGCTTGTAACTGCATGTCACACATGTCGAATGCCAAACTCTTCATTGAAACATTGCTGAAACAAGTCAGTGCCACATTTATATTTATAAGTGTCGTCTTTATTTTACTACTTATTGTTAATGCCTTCTTTGGTGTGCTTATGGGGAGGCAGGTAGCCTAGTGGTTAGAGCGCTGGGTCAATAACCGAAAGGTTGCTAGTTTAGTCCCCGAGATTACAAGGTAAAAATCTGTCATTCTGAACAAGGCAGTTGACTTGCTGTTCCTAGGCTGTCATTGTAAATAAAATAAACATTTCTGAACTGACTTGCCTAGTTAAATAAAAATGATCAACGCACAACCACGTTGTCCCACTCCTACCTGTGGAACAGCTTGTTGTGTTCTGGCTATAGAGTATAATCTGTAGAAGGGGTGCAAACCTATAATGTAATTTGACTATTAATCTCAGGCCAGTCTTAACAATAGTGGGAACTGGCACCTACAGTGTATTCAGACCCCATGACCTTTTCCACAGTTTGTAATACATTACAGCCTTATTCTAAAATGTATTCAAAATATGTTTTCTTGTCATTCTGGTGCGGCAGGGTAGCCTAGTGGTTAGAAGAAGGTTGCAAGTTCAAACCTTGAGCTGACAAAGTACAAATCTGTCAGCATGAGGCAGTTCCTAGGTCATCATTGAAAATAAGAAATTGTTCTTAACTGACTTGCCTAGTTAAATAAAAATCACACATTACCTCATAATGACAAAGCAAAACAGGTTTTATGAAAATTGCACAACAGAAATATTACATTTACATAAGTATTGAGACCCTTTACTCAGTACTTTGTTGAAGCACATTTGGCAGTGATTACAGCCTCGAGTCTTCTTGGGTGTGACACTACAAGCTTGGAAAACCTGTATTTGGGGAGCTTCTCCCATTCTTCTCTAGAATGCTTGTCATTTAGGCTAAAGAGTTCAATCTTGCTTTCTTCAGACCAGAGAATCTTGTTTCTCATGGTCTGAGTACTTTAGGTGCCTTTTGGCAAACTCCAAGCGGGCTGTAATGTGCCTTTTACTGAGGAGTGGCTTCCATCTGTTCACTATACTATAAAGGCCTGATTGAGATGGTTGTCCTTCTGTAAGATTCTCCCATCTCCACAGAGGAACTCTGGAGCTCTGTCAGAGTGACCATCGAATTCTTGGTCACCTCCCTGACCAAGGCCCTTCTCATTCGATTGCTCAGTTTGGCTGGGCAGCAAGCTCTAGGAAGAGTCTTGGTGGTTCCAAACTTCTACCACTTAAGAATTATGGAGGCCACTACCCTTCCCCAGATCTGTGCCTTGACACAATCCTGTCTCTGAGCTCTACAGAAAATTATTTCGGCCTCATGGCTTGGTTTTTTCTCTGACATGCACTGTCAACTGTGGGACCTTATATAGACAGGTGTGTGCCTTTCCAAATCATGGTCTAATCAATTCAATGTACCACAGGTGGACTCCAATCAAGTTGTGGAAACATCTCAAGGATGATCAATGGAAACAGGATGCACCTGAGTTCAATTTCGATTCTCATAGCAAAGGTTCTGAATACGTAAATATGGTTTGTCATTATGGGGTATTGTGATGTCATTATGGGGTATTGTGATGTCATTATGGGGTATTGTGCGTAGATTGATGAGGGAAAACATTTATTTAATACATTTTAGAATCAGGCTGTAACGTAACAAAATGTGGAAATGGTCAAGGGGTCTGAATACGTTCCCAATACACTGTATGTCGATGCGGCTGTTAGTTTGCCTTTACGCACATTTCAAAAAACAATCACGTGACGAACGTATAGTTTGGAAACCAAATGCTGTCCTTACTAAATGTTTAGTGTGACAGGTATTTTAACATGATTTTTTTTTACACACACACACACACACACACACAGAAACCTTTGACTAATAAAATATTTAATCAGTCGTCTTCCACAAATGAAGGGGAAGATGACACACTCTTTGTGAGACAGATTGAATCTGATTTCATTGGTCCTCAACTCGCAGCTCAGTCACTTCATTCAGGATAAATGGAGTCAGCACTGAGTAGCAGCTGCAAGCTAGCTGTGAAGATCAGAAGTAGTGGTCCAGGGATTACGGCAGGAATCCGGCGTTGTTGTGGAGAGACAGTCCGATGCTGGTAGACTGGCGAGTATTATCCAGGCTAAAAACAGGGCTGGTATCGGTGCAGAAGGTAAAAGCCGCTAGCAGTGGCTAACAATGACTAAATAGCTTGTAGCTAATTAGCTGGTTAGCTTCTGGAGGTTCTTGAGGTTCTTGAATGTGTTCTAAAATTAAACATAATAGCGATTCCGTATCACATTGGGTGAGGCAGGTTACCGGAAGGTATAATCAAATTAAATATTGAAAAGAGATTGAAAATAAAATTGAAATATATATACAAAAAATATGGAAAATACAAAAGTACACGAGACAAAACAAAACATGTCTTCACTGCTACGCCATCTTGGTTTACTGGAGCCCTGAGTTAGCCTGCCCTGGGGCAGGTTAGTTCTGAAGGATGCATTGCCATAGAAATTTACCTGGCTAAAAGGTGAGCCACTTTCATGTTACCGGTTATCCCGAGTTGACCAAAGTTACCTCGTTAACTCATTATACCTGATTGGTAGTATAGGGTTCAGGACAAAGCCCTCTCTCTTGCCGTATTCTCTGTCCCACCGCTAAAGCCCTGTGCTCCCAGTTCCCAACAAGCAGATCGCTGTGTCTGCATCCATCCACACAACCAGAGACATAACTGTAAATTAACCATACACTAACACTATGTACAAACAATGAACAGACCAATCAGTAATGAGGAATTGTAGATATATTCATCCTAATGAGACGCTGAGTTGTACTGTAGCGTGAGTTAATTTTTTTTAAGGCAAGTCAGTTAAGAACAAATATTACATAACTATTACATAATTATGTAGTAACCAAAAAACGTGTTATTAAACAAATCAAAATATATTTTATATTTGAGATTATTCAAAGTAGCCACCCTTTTCCTTGAGGACAGCTTTGCACACTCTTGGCATTCTCTCAACCAGCTTCATGAGGTAATTACCTGGAATGTGTTTAAATTAACAGGTGTGCCTTGCTAAAAGCAAATTTGTTGAATTTATTTCCTTCTTAATGTATTTGAGCCAACCAGTTGTGTTGTGACAAGGTAGGGTTGGTATAGAGAAGATAGCCTTATTTGGTAAAATACCAAGTCCATATTATGGCAAGAACAGCTCAAATTAGGAAAGAGAAACGACAGTCCATCATTACTTTAAGACATGAAGGTCAGTCAATCCAGAAAATGAAAAGAACAATGAAAGTTACTTCAATTGCAGTCGCAAAAACCTTCAAGCTCTGTGATGAAACTGGCTCTCATGAAAACTGCCACAGGAAAGGAAGACCCAGAGTTATTAGAGTTAACTGGCTCTCATGAAAACTGCCACAGGAAAGGAAGACCCAGAGTTATTAGAGTTAACTGGCTCTCATGAAAACTGCCACAGGAAAGGAAGACCCAGAGTTATTAGAGTTAACTGGCTCTCATGAAAACTGCCACAGGAAAGGAAGACCCAGAGTTATTAGAGTTAACTGGCTCTCATGAAAACTGCCACAGGAAAGGAAGACCCAGAGTTATTAGAGTTAACTGCACCTGAGATTACAGCCCAAATAAATGCTTCATATTTCAAGTTACAGACATCTCAACATCAACTGTTCAGAGGAGACGACGTTAATCAGGCCTTCATGGTCGAATTTCTACAAAGAAACGACTACTAAAGGACACCAATTAGAAGAAGAGATTTGCTTTGGCCAAGAAACATAAGCAATGGACATTAGACTGGTGGAAATCTGTCCTTTTGGTCTGATGAGCCAAAAGTCGATTTTTTTTGGTTCCAACTGCCGTGTCTTTGTGAGATGCAGAGTAGGTAAACAGATTATCTCCACATGTCTGGTTCCCACCGTGAAGTATAGAGAAGGAGAAGTGATGGTGCTTTGCTGTTGACACTGTCTGTGATTTATTTAGAATTCAAGGCACGCTTAACCAGCATGGCTGCCACAGCATTCTGCAGCGATACGCCATCCCATCTGTTTTGCGCTTAGTGGAATTATAATTTGTTTTTCAACAGGACAATGACTCAACACACCTCCAGGCTGTGTAAGGGCTATTTGACCAAGAAGGAGAGTGATGGAGTGCTGCATCGGATGATCTGGCCTCCCTCAACCCAATTGAGATGTTTTGGGATGAGTTGGACTGCAGAGTGAAGGAAATGCAGCCAACAAGTGCTCAGCATATCTGGGAACTCCTTCAAGACTGTTGGAAAAGCATTCCTGATGAAGCTGGTTGAGATCATTCCAAGAGTGTGCAAAGCTGTCATCAAGGCAAAGGGTGGCTACTTTGAAGAATCTAAAATGTAAATTATATTTTGATTTGTTTAACACTTTTTTGGTTATTACATGATTCCATATGTGTTATTTCATAGTTTTGATGTCTTCACTATAATTCTACAATGTAGAAAATAGTAGGTGTGTCCAAACTGTTGACTGGTACTGTATGTCTATACTGTAAATGTTAATACAGTCATCTCAGTTTCCATTTGAAGTGTCTTTATATCCTTGCAAAGAAATGGGCAGCTTTGTATTTGTAGTGACTGAAGTTATGGGCAGTCACAGAAAGACAGATAAACATCTTGATTATGTGTTTAGCAGAGATCTTCTGTGTGACGCAGAAGGCCAAAATACCGCCTTGGGACATACTTTGCTGTTATACTAGTTACTGAGACAGTTGTTCAATAACAAGACCAACTTTAGAAACAATGGTTTTGGGAAACAGATCAGAGAGGTAACGATGAACGTAGCATTAAGATGGGTTTTGGTAAACCGGGCCTAGCTAGCTAACTTGTCTAATATCAGTCATTACTTCACTGCCCAGCAACCAACCTTAAGTAATTCTTACCGTACCTCGCTATTTCAGTTTGGACATTCAACACTGGTACAATATTCCAATCTCTGATGACGATGTCCTGAAGTTACTTCTTCTTCTTGTGGCTTTCCAGCAGACTAGGAGCTTTGTTGCGTATTGCTGCTTTTCGTAGGTCGGAGTGCGGATTGCACATTTTGGTAAAAAATAATAATAAATTGCACCACCTTAAGTTTTTAAATTACACCACAATTTATCCCTGCACGTTTACACACTATCCCCCCAAAACCATCCCACTACTTTGGCCCTAAACAATCCTACACCAGGATGTCTGCCTGGGAGGATGGAATGCAATCCCTTCTCTCAAGACTTCCTGTAGACCTACTGCACTGAAATCTCTCACCTCCAACACATTTCACTGCACCTGTGTGGTGTATGTGACAATAAAACCCTGTTGGGGAAGACGTTTTTTAATTTGTTTGTTTACTTAATACCCTCCACAATAAACGCCACAATATCCACCTTCTTTACTCAACTGTGGAGCGACATTATGAACCAGCTGCGGTTCATTCTCTACCATATCTTCCTCAAAACGGCTAGCTAGTTAGCGGTGGTGCTGGTGTAACGGATGTGAAATGGCTAGCTAGTTAGCGGTGGTGCTGGTGTAACGGATGTGAAACGGCTAGCTAGTTAGCGGTGGTGCTGGTGTAACGGATGTGAAATGGCTAGCTAGTTAGCAGTGGTGCTGGTGTAACGGATGTGAAACGGCTAGCTAGTTAGCGGTAGTTAGCGGTGGTGTCCGTTGACACAGACTTGAGACATCAGACTCTTAAACTAATACTGATTCTGTTGACACAGACTTGAGACATGGCCATCATTTTGGCAATTTTTTTCACTGTAACGATGTATTTACGAAGGCTCTTACGTGTCCAATCTTTACATGTGTAGGCAGATACTCTTCATCAAACTCTTCATCAAACATCAGTAAAACAGACAGGCTTTCATCCTTCTGTCCATCCACTACGTGGTACGGTAAACGTGCTCCCACCACGGCTGGAATCCTCTTCTATATATATATATATATATATATATAATATAATAATATATAATAAATATAATAATATATGCCATTTAGCTGACGCTTTTATCCAAAGCGACTTACAGTCATGTGTGCATACATTCTACGTATGGGTGGTCCCGGGAATCGAACCCACTACCCTGGCGTTACAAGCGCCATGCTCTACCAACTGAGCCACAGAAGGACCACGCGCCTAAAGTCTAAAGACTTGAAACGTCAATGTCCTAGCGATACTCCTGATTTCACACCTTTATAATTGGTGCCCTGCTCTGAAAATTAATGCTCTCCACTTCAGATGTCGCCAATTTATGGAGCAACAAAGATTTGTCCTTCTGTTCTTCCGAGGCGCGTACAATCAGAGAAAAAACACTCCTGGTTACTCTGACTGACTCTACCTTTCCTCATGCATCCTCTATATCTTTTGACCTCAAATGGATCTCCTCAAGTAGTCATCATTATTAACAAACTTCAACAAGAAATCAACGCGCCGTCAGAATCAACCGTCTCTTCTACTTCCGTCATTATTCAGTCAATCTGTTACTTCGCCAACCTTCTCTCTATATCCTCCATCGCCGCATCCTCGCTACCCGCCCACTATTCCGCTTTTCATAATGGCGGTTTGAACCGGTCCAACAGCTTGTTAAGCTGGGCTCTTGACCCACCAGCCACCCTAATGCTACAGTGTGTTATTCAGTTGCCTATCCAAAACCTAGTCAATCACAGTTTATAGACCGAATGAATAAAGAAAAAAAACATTAAGAAAAACGAAACCCTCCTACCTAATCCTGTATTACTAAGGAAAAAAAGAGTCCTTCCAACAAACCCTCCCCGATACCCAAAATCCCTTATCAGCAACCATCAATCTTGTGTTCCAATGCCACGTTGTGTTAGCTAATCCTAGTTGATCATTTTAAAAGGCTAATTGATCATTAGAAAACCCTTTTGCAATTATGTTAGCACAGCTGAAAACTGTTGTCCTGATTAAAGAAGCAATAAAACTGGCCTTTCTTTAGACTAGTTGAGTATCTGGAGCATCAGCATTTGTGGGTTCAATTACAGGCTCAAAATGGACAGAAACAAAGCACTTTCTTCTGAAACTCGTCAGTCTATTCTTGTTCTGAGAAATGAAGGCTATTCCATGAGAGAAATATCCAAGAAACTGAAGATCTCGTAAAACGCTGTGTACTACTCCCTTCCCAGAACAGCGCAAACTAGCTCTTTTGTTACTTGTCATGTTGTGCTTTTTTTTTTTTTTTTGGTGGATCCCAGGAAGAGGAGCTGCTTCTTCTGCTTGACCGAATCAACAAATAAACAGCTAAATGGCATTGTTCGGCCCGACGCGGTATACTTCTGCTTGACCGAATCAACAAATAAACAGCTAAATGGCATTGTTCGGCCCGACGCGGTATTCTTCTGCTTGACCGAATCAACAAATAAACAGCTAAATGGCATTGTTCGGCCCGACGCGGTATTCTTCTGCTTGACCGAATCAACAAGTAAACAGCTAAATGGCATTGTTCGGCCCGACGCGGTATTCTTCTGCTTTGACCGAATCAACAAATAAACAGCAAAATGGCATTGTTTATTCTGGACCCGAATCAACAAATAAACAGCTGCATATTCTTCTGCTTGACCGAATCAACAAATAAACAGCAAAATGGCATTGTTCGGCCCGACGCTGTATTCTTCTGCTTGACCGAATCAACAAATAAACAGCTAAATGGCATTGTTCGGCCCTGTATTCTTCTGCTGTATTCTTCTGCTTGACCGAATCAACAAATAAACAGCAAAATGGCATTGTTCGGCCAGACGCGGTATTCTTCTGCTTGACCGAATCAACAAGTAAACAGCTAAATGGCATTGTTCGGCCCGACGCGGTATTCAGAAAATCTATTCGGGGGGAAGTTACGTATCCTTTTATGAAAATGTTTGCACAATTAAACCATTATACAGTATAAACAAGTTATTTAATTGTAAGACCTTTTTACAGTTGGTCTAGTGTCTGTAGTTTAAACTGTTGAAGAGATGCACCATTTTGAAAACCAAAATAGCCTGCAATTTACAGTCATGTTGTTATAATGCACAGTAATAATGTTTGGTGGCAGGACTTGTGTTATTATCAGATCTCCTGGAAATCAATACAAAAAACCTACTCTACAAGTATGTATTAGGCTGTTGAATACTATTCAACACATCCAATGTGAGTACATCTGTTGTTTAATACAGTAGATCAATACAGGTAGAGTACTGTAGATCAATACAGGTAGAGTACTGTAGATCAATACAGGTAGAGTACTGTAGATCAATACAGGTAGAGTACTGTAACAGTAGTAGATCAATACAGGTAGAGTACTGTAGATCAATACAGGTAGAGTACTGTAGATCAATACAGGTAGAGTACTGTAGATCAATACAGGTAGAGTACTGTAACAGTAGGAGATCAATACAGGGCTGAGTACTGTAGATCAATACAGGTAGAGTACTGTAGATCAATACAGGTAGAGTACTGTAGATCAATACAGGTAGAGTACTGTAGATCAATACAGGTAGAGTACTGTAGATCAATACAGGTAGAGTACTGTAACAATAGTAGATCAATACAGGTAGAGTACTGTAACAGTAGTAGATCAATACAGGGCTGAGTACTGTAGATCAATACAGGTAGAGTACTGTAGATCAATACAGGTAGAGTACTGTAGATCAATACAGGTAGAGTACTGTAACAATAGTAGATCAATACAGGTAGAGTACTGTAACAGTAGTAGATCAATACAGGGCTGAGTACTGTAGATCAATACAGGTAGAGTACTGTAGATCAATACAGGTAGAGTACTGTAACAGTAGTAGATCAATACAGGTAGAGTACTGTAGATCAATACAGGTAGAGTACTGTAGATCAATACAGGTAGAGTACTTTAGATCAATACAGGTAGAGTACTGTAGATCAATACAGGTAGAGTACTGTAGATCAATACAGGTAGAGTACTGTAGATCAATACAGGTAGAGTACTGTAGATCAATACAGGTAGAGTACTGTAACAGTAGTAGATCAATACAGGTAGAGTACTGTAGATCAATACAGGTAGAGTACTGTAGATCAATACAGGTAGAGTACTGTAGATCAATACAGGTAGAGTACTGTAGATCAATACAGGTAGAGTACTGTAGATCAATACAGGTAGAGTACTGTAACAGTAGTAGATCAATACAGGTAGAGTACTGTAGATCAATACAGGTAGAGTACTGTAGATCAATACAGGTAGAGTACTGTAGATCAATACAGGTAGAGTACTGTAGATCAATACAGGTAGAGTACTGTAGCAGTAGTAGATCAATACAGGTAGAGTACTGTAGCAGTAGTAGATCAATACAGGTAGAGTACTGTAGATCAATACAGGTAGAGTACTGTAGATCAATACAGGTAGAGTACTGTAACAGTAGTAGATCAATACAGGTAGAGTACTGTAGATCAATACAGGTAGAGTACTGTAACAGTAGTAGATCAATACAGGTAGAGTACTGTAACAGTAGTAGATCAATACAGGTAGAGTACTGTAGATCAATACAGGTAGAGTACTGTAGCAGTAGTAGATCAATACAGGTAGAGTACTGTAACAGTAGTAGATCAATACAGGTAGAGTACTGTAACAGTAGTAGATCAATACAGGTAGAGTACTGTAGATCAATACAGGTAGAGTACTGTAACAGTAGTAGATCAATACAGGTAGAGTACTCTAGCAGTAGGAGATCAATACAGGTAGAGTACTGTAGATCAATACAGGTAGAGTACTGTAGATCAATACAGGTAGAGTACTGTAACAGTAGTAGATCAATACAGGTAGAGTACTGTAACAGTAGTAGATCAATACAGGTAGAGTACTCTAGCAGTAGGAGATCAATACAGGTAGAGTACTGTAGATCAATACAGGTAGAGTACTGTAGATCAATACAGGTAGAGTACTGTAACAGTAGTAGATCAATACAGGTAGAGTACTGTAGATCAATACAGGTAGAGTACTGTAACAGTAGTAGATCAATACAGGGAGAGTACTGTAGATCAATACAGGTAGAGTACTGTAACAGTAGTAGATCAATACAGGGAGAGTACTGTAGATCAATACAGGTAGAGTACTGTAGATCAATACAGGTAGAGTACTGTAACAGTAGTAGATAAATACAGGTAGAGTACTGTAGATCAATACAGGTAGAGTACTGTAACAGTAGTAGATCAATACAGGTAGAGTACTGTAGATCAATACAGGTAGAGTACTGTAGATCAATACAGGTAGAGTACTGTAGATCAATACAGGTAGAGTACTGTAGATCAATACAGGTAGAGTACTGTAACAGTAGTAGATCAATACAGGTAGAGTACTGTAGATCAATACAGGTAGAGTACTGTAACAGTAGTAGATCAATACAGGTAGAGTACTGTAGATCAATACAGGTAGAGTACTGTAGATCAATACAGGTAGAGTACTGTAACAGTAGTAGATCAATACAGGTAGAGTACTGTAGATCAATACAGGTAGAGTACTGTAGATCAATACAGGTAGAGTACTGTAACAGTAGTAGATCAATACAGGTAGAGTACTGTAGATCAATACAGGTAGAGTACTGTAACAGTAGTAGATCAATACAGGTAGAGTACTGTAGATCAATACAGGTAGAGTACTGTAGATCAATACAGGTAGAGTACTGTAACAGTAGTAGATCAATACAGGTAGAGTACTGTAACAGTAGTAGATCAATACAGGTAGAGTACTGTAGATCAATACAGGTAGAGTACTGTAACAGTAGTAGATCAATACAGGTAGAGTACTGTAACAGTAGTAGATCAATACAGGTAGAGTACTGTAGATCAATACAGGTAGAGTACTGTAACAGTAGTAGATCAATACAGGTAGAGTACTGTAGATCAATACAGGTAGAGTACTGTAGATCAATACAGGTAGAGTACTGTAGATCAATACAGGTAGAGTACTGTAACAGTAGTAGATCAATACAGGTAGAGTACTGTAGATCAATACAGGTAGAGTACTGTAGATCAATACAGGTAGAGTACTGTAGCAGTAGTAGATCAATACAGGTAGAGTACTGTAGCAGTAGTGAAGCTGCTGATGCTGAAATCCCTTGTTAGTAAACAGGCCAAATTAGCTTTAGATTATTCAGTCTTTTCCCGGATTCATAAAAAAAAGCAAATATTTCACTTTAAACATAGTTGTTTGTATTAATAGGCTCTGTTTATAGATCCAGCTATTTTACAGGCTTTCTACAGGCTAGTAGCCAAGCATACGTGGTCGGATTAACTTTTGTTTTGGAATTTGGCTCTCTGTTCAAACTCCTCTCCGTACCTCTAACTGATGGCGTTTGTGGACGTTACCTAGGTTACCCGGTCTTGGATTGTACAACACCTACCCTCTGTAGCCTATTATGCCCCCCACCTATATTATCTGTATCCGCGTTGATGAAGAGAAGTGTACAGACATAGACACACTGAATTCCTTGTCTGAAGCCCACACACAGTAGCCTACATCACATGATCAGGGCAGGCTAGTGGTTAGACCGTTGGACTTGTAACCGGAAGGTTGCAAAGTTCAAACCCCCGAGCTGACAAGGTACAAATCTGTCGTTCTGCCCCTGAACAAGGCAGTTAATTAACCCCACTGTTCCTAGACCGTCATTGAAAATTAGAATTTGTTCTAAACTGACTTGCCTAGTTAAATAAAGGTAACATTAAAAAAAAAAAATCTAGACCACTGTTACTTAGCAGCAGGAACTTCCTCTAAATAAATACCTTCTTAACATGGAGCAGATATTATAATTATGTCTGATCCATGTCCAAATGGCACCCTATTCCCTATATAGTGCACTACTTTTGACCAGAGCCCTATTCCCTATTTAGTGCACTACTTTTGACCAGAGCCCTATTGGCACCCAATTCCCTATTTAGTACACTACTTTTGATCAGAGCCCTATTCCCTATTTAGTGCACTACTTTTGACCAGAGCCCCTGGATCAGGTGCAGCTGACCTGCTACAGCTAATAGCAGAAATGATACTAGTGTAAAGGAAGATAACTTACTGAAAGATTTGGTGCCTGAACTGGTACCTACAGCACTAGTGAACAGGGAAGTCACTAGCGTGGGGTCGAGATCTGTTTGTACGGTCTTGTCAACTTCATATGGTTGACGAATTACCATAGGAGTGGTCTATAGAAAGAAATCCTATTAAAATAGCATTCTGATTCCTCATTCTTTGAGGCTTTTACAGCACAAACGCACCTCAGACCAGACTGGGAAACCAAACCACCTCACTGGCTCACTATTAGAGGTCTTCACGGGTCAAAACAATGTGGACCCGTTCTGAAATGGACCTGGTGGCTTTCATACCCGGACCTGATCTGAGACCCGTTCTGAATGAACAACTTAACCCATCATTATTTGACCCTGCTGGTCATCTATGAACATTTGAACATCTTGGCCATATTCTGTTATAATCTCCACCCGGCACAGCCAGAAGAGGACTGGCCACCCCTCATAGCCTGGTTCCTCTCTAGGTTTCTTCCTAGGTTTTGGCTTTCTAGGGAGTTTTTCCTAGCCACCGTGCTTCTACACCTGCATTGCTTGCTGTTTGGGGTTTTAGGCTGGGTTTCTGTACAGCACTTTGAGATATCAGCTGATGTACGAAGGGCTTTATGAATACAATTTTATTTGATTGAACCCGTTCCATATAGACCTGGTCTGATCCGTTTGTGTACTTTATTAGCCAGAGATTATAATGCTGGAGAGGAGGGAGAGAGAGGCAAAAGTGACCAAGCTGACTATTAGCTGCCATAGTGTAACGGTCTGAGTGTAGTGGGTGAGGAGTCGGGCGCAGGAAGCAGAGAGTTCAGGTGAGTGCTATTTTAATGCACCGACAAACGGCGAACATAAGCCAACCCTTACGAACACACAGGGCGTAATGAACAAACAAACGCCCCAAACAGGGGGACTTAAACGGTCTAGAAAAAACCCACAGAATGGGAAAACACAAAACCCATAGACGTGTACACAAGTACACCAAACAGACGGTCACAATAATTAATCCCGCACAAGGAACCAGGCGGGCCGGCTGACTAATAAAGCCTCACTACTATATTACCCAACTCAAAACAGGTGCACTCAATAAACACATAAAGAGGGGGAGGAAATAATCAGTGGCAGCTAGTAGGCCGGGCGACGACGACCGCCGAGCGCCACCCGAACGGGAAGGGGAGTGTCCTTCAGTGGCAGCTAGTAGGCCGGGCGACGACGACCGCCGAGCGCCACCCGAACGGGAAGGGGAGTCACCTTCAGTGGCAGCTAGTAGGCCGGGCGACGACGACCGCCGAGCGCCACCCGAACGGGAAGGGGAGCCACCTTCAGTGGCAGCTAGTAGGCCGGGCGACGACGACCGCCGAGCGCCACCCGAACGGGAAGGGGAGTCACCTTCAGTGGCAGCTAGTAGGCCGGGCGACGACGACCGCCGAGCGCCACCCGAACGGGAAGGGGAGTGTCCTTCAGTGGCAGCTAGTAGGCCGGCGACGACGACCGCCGAGCGCCACCCGAACGGGAAGGGGAGTCACCTTCAGTGGCAGCTAGTAGGCCGGGCGACGACGACCGCCGAGCGCCACCCGAACGGGAAGGGAAGTGTCCTTCAGTGGCAGCTAGTAGGCCGGCGACGACGACCGCCGAGCTCCACCCGAACGGGAAGGGGAGTCACCTTCAGTAGCAGCTAGTAGGCCGGCGACGACGACCGCCGAGCACCACCCGAACGGGAAGGGTAAGTGTCCTTCGGTCGGAGTCGTGACACATAGCTAGGTTATTTATCATCAAATATGATTACGTAGTACCTATCTTGACTGCATCAACACGAGAGAAGCTAGTCATGCTAGCTAACATTAGGCTGAAGAATATGAGCTTTCTCATCCTGCAGTTACACACAACAACAACAACTCCATTTAGAATATAAAGCAGACGACCTGTTGGCTTTTGGTCATTGTTGCCTATCCTTCTCCTTGAACTTTTAATTCCATCTTCCATTGATTAGATATCTCCTAACTTTCCCCATTGGCTCACTACCTGTTCTGTTGTTCCCTAGGTGATGAGTTATATTACCTGATTGGCTCACTACCTGTTCTGTGGTTCCCTAGGTGATGAGTTGGAGTTCCCGATTGGCTCACCACCTGTTCTGTTGTTCCCTAGGTGATGAATTGGAGTTCCCGATTGGCTCACCACCTGTTCTGTTGTTCGAAAGGTGATGAGTTGGAGTTCCCGATTGGCTCACCACCTGTTCTGTGGTTCCCTAGGTGATGAGTTGGAGTTCCCGATTGGCTCACTACCTGTTCTGTTGTTCCCTAGGTGATGAGTTGGAGTACCTGCGGCCCAACATCTACCGTAACGTAGCTCGTCAGCTGAACATCACCGTTGCGTCTGAGAGCGTGGTGTCTGATGCCTTCCTGGCTGTGGCTGCAGAGATCTTCTCCACCGGTAGGTCAATAACTATTCATTACCACACCAGTAGGACTAACCCTCTCTGACAACAAGCTTGGGGAAAACAAACAATTGCCCATTTTACATGAACTGCGTTTACTCGGATGTGAGCAGCATGTTTCCATCTACTATCTACGATATGGTGGATTCATAACCAGGCCAGCTCAACTTGATTTGGCTTGGCTCGGTTTGGCGTAGTACCGTGACATATATTTTAATGTTTGGACGACATTACTCTGATTATAATGTATCTGGGTTGTAACATGATGCCGGTGGCAATGTCGGTGCAGAGTTCTTGTATCGTGGCAAATATTAGCACAGATATTTATGAAAAAGGGGAAGTAAGGAAACACAGAGGATGTTGGAGGTATTTTAGCGGTGTGCTTTGTTTAGAAAAGGAGGAACTAGTGGATTCATTATCAAACACAATGAAGATATTTCAACTTCGGGAGCACTTTGCTTGATTCACTTCAAGGAAGACCAGCTCTCAGTGTGGTGTGTTACCTTTCTTTCACCTTCTCTTCTCTTCTTCTCTTCTCTTTAAAACAATTTACTGACAGGGGGACAAAGCATACCTCTGTGGGGGAACGGAGAAATAGACCACTTCTGATTATTTTTTGTACACATTCAGTCTTTTTCTGTCTTTAGGTTTAGATTAAAAGCTCATTAAAGCTTCAGGGGATTTTACCACGTAAACACACTCTGAGCACCCTGGAGCCTGTAGAGGACAGAATGAGACTCAGTAATGAGACTGTACATGACAGATTGAGACTCAGTAATGAGCCTGTAGATGACAGAATGAGACTCAGCCATGAGCCTGTAGAGGACAGATTGAGACTCAGCCATGAGCCTGTAGATGACAGAATGAGACTCAGCCATGAGCCTATAGAGGTGAGATTGAGACTCAGTAATGACCCTGTAGAGGACAGATTGAGACTCAGTAATGAGCCTGTAGAGGACAGATTGAGACTCAGTAATGAGCCTGTAGAGGACAGATTGAGACTCAGCCATGAGCCTGTAGATGACAGATTGAGACTAAGCCATGAGCCTGTAGATGACAGATTGAGGTTCATCCATGAGCCTATAGAAGACAGATTGAGACTCAGCCATGAGCCTGTAGAGGACAGATTGAGACTCAGCCATGAGCCTATAGAGGACAGATTGAGACTCAGTAATGAGCCTGTAGAGGAGAGATAGAGACTCAGCCATGAGCCTATAGAGGACAGATTGAGACTCAGCCATGAGCCTATAGAGGACAGATTGAGACTCAGTAATGAGCCTGTAGAGGAGAGATAGAGACTCAGCCATGAGCCTATAGAGGACAGATTGAGACTCAGCCATGAGCCTATAGAGGACAGATTGAGACTCAGTAATGAGCCTGTAGATGACAGAATGAGACTCAGCCATGAGCCTGTAGAGGACAGATTGAGACTCAGCCATGAGCCTGTAGATGACAGATTGAGACTCAGCCATGAGCCTATAGAGGTGAGATTGAGACTCAGCCATGAGCCTATAGAGGTGAGATTGAGACTCAGCCATGAGCCTGTAGAGGACAGATTGAGACTCAGCCATGAGCCTATAGAGGTCAGATTGAGACTCAGCCATGAGCCTATAGAGGTGAGATTGAGACTCAGCCATGAGCCTATAGAGGTGAGATTGAGACTCAGCCATGAGCCTGTAGAGGACAGATTGAGACTCAGCCATGAGCCTGTAGAGGACAGATTGAGACTCAGCCATGAACCTATAGAGGACAGATTGAGACTCTGTTCAAAGAGTCTCCAGAAGCCTGAACACTCATTCGTCCAGGAGCCAACTCTAGGCTGGCCCATATTGGGTTAGAAAATGCACATGCCAGAGGTAATTACAAATGACAGACTGTTCTGTTAGGCCCCACCTAACCCAGGGAGTTTACTCCACAATTTAATCAGCCTTCTCCAGAGTAATTCCCTACAATCTCCACCCTGCTACAGTAACAGTAACTCTGCAACAAAAGGCAATTAAAGGGATAATTTGACATTTGGGAAATTAAGCACTTTTTCCCCCCTTCCGACTTACCAAGAGTCCGATGAACTCATGGCTACCATTTCTATGTGTCTGTGTGCAGTTTGCAGGACGTTGACGGAAGTTTCTGGAGCCATTACTAAATAACTAACTAACTAACTAACTTACTAAAGTCTACCAGAACAGCTAGCATATTAGAAAAAAAGGGCTTAGAAATGGTAATTATAATAAAGGGGCATAGTTGCCAAAATGTAAAAATATCCCTTTAAGGAGTGGCAACTCAAGGGCAAACATCAGTTTTTTGTTCCAAATTGCCCCCTATTCCCTTTATAGTGCACTACTTTAGACCAGCCTATAGGGAACGAGGAGCCATTTGGGATGCAACCCAGGCCATGATCTTAACTGAATTTACTGTTTGAAATGGCTAAAGTATTCTACTTAGAACCATAACTGTGGTTTTAAGCAGACAGACGTACAGTAAGTGGCGACAACAGGATGGTGAAATGAGATCATATCTGTGTACTGGGCATCCTGTTAGTAGCAAGAGAAGCTGCAGAGCCTTTCTTAGGGATTTCTCCTGTTGTTACTCTGCTGTTCACCTAGTCCTGTTGTTGACCTAGTCCTGTTGTTGACCTAGTCCTGTTGTTGACCTAGTCCTGTTGTTGACCTAGTCCTGTTGTTGACCTAGTCCTGTTGTTGACCTAGTCCTGTTGTTGACCTAGTCCTGTTGTTGACCTAGTCCTGTTGTTGACCAAGTCCTGTTGTTACTCTGCTGTTGACCTAGTCCTGTTGTTGACCTAGTCCTGTTGTTGACCTAGTCCTGTTGTTGACCAAGTCCTGTTGTTGACCTAGTCCTGTTGTTGACCTAGTCCTGTTGTTGACCTAGTCCTGTTGTTGACCTAGTCCTGTTGTTGACCAAGTCCTGTTGTTACTCTGCTGTTGACCTAGTCCTGTTGTTGACCTAGTCCTGTTGTTACTCTGCTGTTGACCTAGTCCTGTTGTTGACCTAGTCCTGTTGTTGACCTAGTCCTGTTGTTGACCTAGTCCTGTTGTTGACCTAGTCCTGTTGTTGACCTAGTCCTGTTGTTGACCTAGTCCTGTTGTTGACCTAGTCCTGCTGTTGACCTAGTCCTGTTGTTGACCTAGTCCTGTTGTTGACCTAGTCCTGTTGTTGACCTAGTCCTGTTGTTGACCTAGTCCTGCTGTTGACCTAGTCCTGTTGTTGACCTAGTCCTGTTGTTGACCTAGTCCTGTTGTTGACCTAGTCCTGTTGTTGACCTAGTCCTGTTGTTACTCTGCTGTTGACCTAGTCCTGTTGTTGACCTAGTCCTGTTGTTGACCTAGTCCTGTTGTTGACCTAGTCCTGCTGTTGACCTAGTCCTGTTGTTGACCTAGTCTGCTGTTGACCTAGTCCTGTTGTTGACCTAGTCCTGTTGTTGACCTAGTCCTGTTGTTGACCTAGTCCTGTTGTTGACCTAGTCCTGTTGTTGACCTAGTCCTTTTGTTGACCTAGTCCTGTTGTTGACCTAGTCCTGTTGTTGACCTAGTCCTGTTGTTGACCTAGTCCTGTTGTTGACCTAGTCCTGTTGTTGACCTAGTCCTGTTGTTGACCAAGTCCTGTTGTTACTCTGCTGTTGACCTAGTCCTGTTGTTGACCTAGTCCTGTTGTTACTCTGCTGTTGACCTAGTCCTGTTGTTGACCTAGTCCTGTTGTTGACCTAGTCCTGTTGTTGACCTAGTCCTGTTGTTGACCTAGTCCTGTTGTTGACCTAGTCCTGTTGTTGACCTAGTCCTGTTGTTGACCTAGTCCTGTTGTTACTCTGCTGTTGACCTAGTCCTGTTGTTGACCTAGTCCTGTTGTTGACCTAGTCCTGTTGTTGACCTAGTCCTGTTGTTGACCTAGTCCTGTTGTTGACCTAGTCCTGTTGTTGACCTAGTCCTGTTGTTGACCTAGTCCTGTTGTTGACCTAGTCCTGTTGTTACTCTGCTGTTGACCTAGTCCTGTTGTTGACCTAGTCCTGTTGTTGACCTAGTCCTGTTGTTGACCTAGTCCTGTTGTTGACCTAGTCCTGTTGTTGACCTAGTCCTGTTGTTGACCAAGTCCTGTTGTTACTCTGCTGTTGACCTAGTCCTGTTGTTGACCTAGTCCTGTTGTTACTCTGCTGTTGACCTAGTCCTGTTGTTGACCTAGTCCTGTTGTTGACCTAGTCCTGTTGTTGACCAAGTCCTGTTGTTGACCTAGTCCTGTTGTTGACCTAGTCCTGTTGTTGACCAGTCCTGTTGTTACTCTGCTGTTGACATAGTCCTGTTGTTGACCTAGTCCTGTTGTTGACCTAGTCCTGTTGTTGACCTATTCCTGTTGTTGACCTAGTCCTGTTGTTGACCAAGTCCTGTTGTTACTCTGCTGTTGACCTAGTCCTGTTGTTGACCTAGTCCTGTTGTTACTCTGCTGTTGACCTAGTCCTGTTGTTGACCTAGTCCTGTTGTTGACCTAGTCCTGTTGTTGACCTAGTCCTGTTGTTGACCTAGTCCTGTTGTTGACCTAGTCCTGTTGTTGACCTAGTCCTGTTGTTGACCTAGTCCTGTTGTTGACCTAGTCCTGTTGTTGACCAAGTCCTGTTGTTACTCTGCTGTTGACCTAGTCCTGTTGTTGACCTAGTCCTGTTGTTGACCTAGTCCTGTTGTTGACCAAGTCCTGTTGTTGACCTAGTCCTGTTGTTGACCTAGTCCTGTTGTTGACCTAGTCCTGTTGTTGACCAAGTCCTGTTGTTACTCTGCTGTTGACCTAGTCCTGTTGTTGACCTAGTCCTGTTGTTACTCTGCTGTTGACCTAGTCCTGTTGTTGACCTAGTCCTGTTGTTGACCTAGTCCTGTTGTTGACCTAGTCCTGTTGTTGACCTATTCCTGCTGTTGACCTAGTCCTGTTGTTACTCTGCTCTTGACCTAGTCCTGTTGTTGACCTAGTCCTGTTGTTACTCTGCTGTTGACCTAGTCCTGTTGTTGACATAGTCCTGTTGTTGACCTAGTCCTGTTGTTGACATAGTCCTGTTGTTGACCTAGTCCTGTTGTTACTCTGCTGTTGACCTAGTCCTGTTGTTGACCTAGTCCTGTTGTTGACCTAGTCCTGTTGTCACTCTGTTGTTGACCTAGTCCTGTTGTTGACCTAGTCCTGTTGTCACTCTGTTGACCTAGTCCTGTTGTTGACCTAGTCCTGTTGTCACTCTGTTGTTGACCTAGTCCTGTTGTCACTCTGTTGTTGACCTAGTCCTGTTGTTGACCTAGTCCTGTTGTTGACCTAGTCCTGTTGTTGACCTAGTCCTGTTGTTACTCTGCTGTTGACCTAGTCCTGTTGTTGACCTAGTCCTGTTGTTGACCTAGTCCTGTTGTTGACATAGTCCTGTTGTTGACCTAGTCCTGTTGTTGACCTAGTCCTGTTGTTGATCTATTCCTGCTGTTGACCTAGTCCTGTTGTTGCTGTTGACCTAGTCCTGTTGTTGACCTAGTCCTGTTGTTACTCTGCTGTTGACCTAGTCCTGTTGTTGACATAGTCCTGTTGTTGACCTAGTCCTGTTGTTGACATAGTCCTGTTGTTGACCTAGTCCTGTTGTTGACCTAGTCCTGTTGTTGACCTAGTCCTGTTGTTGACCTAGTCCTGTTGTTGACCTAGTCCTGTTGTTGACCAAGTCCTGTTACTCTGCTGTTGACCTAGTCCTGTTGTTGACCTAGTCCTGTTGTTGACCTAGTCCTGTTGTTGACCTAGTCCTGTTGTTGACCTAGTCCTGTTGTTGACCTAGTCCTGTTGTTGACCAAGTCCTGTTGTTACTCTGCTGTTGACCTAGTCCTGTTGTTGACCTAGTCCTGTTGTTACTCTGCTGTTGACCTAGTCCTGTTGTTGACCTAGTCCTGTTGTTGACCTAGTCATGTTGTTGACCTAGTCCTTTTGTTGACCTAGTCCTTTTGTTGACCTAGTCCTGTTGTTGACCTAGTCCTGTTGTTGACCTAGTCCTGTTGTTGACCTAGTCCTGTTGTTGACCTAGTCCTGTTGTTGACCAAGTCCTGTTGTTACTCTGCTGTTGACCTAGTCCTGTTGTTGACCTAGTCCTGTTGTTGACCTAGTCCTGTTGTTGACCAAGTCCTGTTGTTGACCTAGTCCTGTTGTTGACCTAGTCCTGTTGTTGACCTAGTCCTGTTGTTGACCTAGTCCTGTTGTTGACCAAGTCCTGTTGTTACTCTGCTGTTGACCTAGTCCTGTTGTTGACCTAGTCCTGTTGTTACTCTGCTGTTGACCTAGTCCTGTTGTTGACCTAGTCCTGTTGTTACTCTGCTGTTGACCTAGTCCTGTTGTTGACATAGTCCTGTTGTTGACCTAGTCCTGTTGTTGACATAGTCCTGTTGTTGACCTAGTCCTGTTGTTACTGCTGTTGACCTAGTCCTGCTGTTGACCTAGTCCTGTTGTTACTCTGCTGTTGACATAGTCCTGTTGTTGACCTAGTCCTGTTGTTGACCTAGTCCTGTTGTTGACCTAGTCCTGTTGTTGACCTATTCCTGCTGTTGACCTAGTCCTGTTGTTACTCTGCTCTTGACCTAGTCCTGTTGTTGACCTAGTCCTGTTGTTACTCTGCTGTTGACCTAGTCCTGTTGTTGACATAGTCCTGTTGTTGACCTAGTCCTGTTGTTGACATAGTCCTGTTGTTGACCTAGTCCTGTTGTTACTCTGCTGTTGACCTAGTCCTGTTGTTGACCTAGTCCTGTTGTTGACCTAGTCCTGTTGTCACTCTGTTGTTGACCTAGTCCTGTTGTTGACCTAGTCCTGTTGTCACTCTGTTGTTGACCTAGTCCTGTTGTTGACCTAGTCCTGTTGTCACTCTGTTGTTGACCTAGTCCTGTTGTCACTCTGTTGTTGACCTAGTCCTGTTGTTGACCTAGTCCTGTTGTTGACCTAGTCCTGTTGTTGACCTAGTCCTGTTGTTACTCTGCTGTTGACCTAGTCCTGTTGTTGACCTAGTCCTGTTGTTGACCTAGTCCTGTTGTTGACATAGTCCTGTTGTTGACCTAGTCCTGTTGTTGACCTAGTCCTGTTGTTGATCTATTCCTGCTGTTGACCTAGTCCTGTTGTTACTCTGCTGTTGACCTAGTCCTGTTGTTGACCTAGTCCTGTTGTTACTCTGCTGTTGACCTAGTCCTGTTGTTGACATAGTCCTGTTGTTGACCTAGTCCTGTTGTTGACATAGTCCTGTTGTTGACCTAGTCCTGTTGTTACTCTGCTGTTGACCTAGTCCTGTTGTTGACCTAGTCCTGTTGTTGACCTAGTCCTGTTGTCACTCTGTTGTTGACCTAGTCCTGTTGTTGACCTAGTCCTGTTGTCACTCTGTTGTTGACCTAGTCCTGTTGTTGACCTAGTCCTGCTGTTGACCTAGTCCTGTTGTTGACCTAGTCCTGTTGTTGACCTAGTCCTGTTGTCACTCTGTTGTTGACCTAGTCCTGTTGTTGACATAGTCCTGTTGTTGACCTAGTCCTGTTGTTGACCTAGTCCTGTTGTTGACCTAGTCCTGTTGTTACTCTGCTGTTGACCTAGTCCTGTTGTTGACCTAGTCCTGTTGTTGACCTAGTCCTGTTGTCACTCTGTTGTTGACCTAGTCCTGTTGTTGACCTAGTCCTGTTGTCACTCTGTTGTTGACCTAGTCCTGTTGTTGACCTAGTCCTGCTGTTGACCTAGTCCTGTTGTTGACCTAGTCCTGTTGTTGACCTAGTCCTGTTGTCACTCTGTTGTTGACCTAGTCCTGTTGTCACTCTGCTGTTGACCAAGTCCTGCTGTTGACCTAGTCCTGTTGTTGACCTAGTCCTGTTGTTACTCTGCTGTTGACCTAGTCCTGTTGTCACTCTGTTGTTGACCTAGTCCTGTTGTTGACCTAGTCCTGTTACTCTGCTGTTGACCTAGTCCTGCTGTTGACCTAGTCCTGTTGTTGACCTAGTCCTGTTGTTACTCTGCTGTTGACCTAGTCCTGTTGTTGACCTAGTCCTGTTGTTGACCTAGTCCTGTTACTCTGCTGTTGACCTAGTCCTGTTGTTGACCTAGTCCTGATATTGACCTAGTCCTGTTGTTACTCTGCTGTTGACCTACTCCTGTTGTTGACCTTGTCCTGTTGTCACTCTGTTGTTGACCTAGTCCTGTTGTTGACCAAGTCCTGCTGTTGACCTATTTGTTTAAGTAGTCCTTCTGTCA